>NW_027526335.1:191176316-191361316 GCF_048455015.1 Haemaphysalis longicornis | reverse complement strand
GCCAGCCAGCGCCGCTTCTCGGAAACTAAGCAAAATTGTGGAAAGTTGGTTTAGCGTTCCCTAGGCTGCGCTCCTACGCCTTCTTGTTTTTCACCATGCCTGTCTGTCTTGGTCTGTCACTGATAAAACTTTATTTGTCACGAAGCAAAATCCCTTGCGCTGCCGCAGGCTGATGCCGGCTTTTCTCGCTTACCTACTCGGATCACAGGCCCTGAAAATTTCTGAGCGGGGCATCCCACCTCTATCCCCTCCGCGTTTAGGTATTGTTTTGACCCCACTGTTCGCACTCCGCATCGGTACGCACTTCTAAAATTGAGGACTGTACTGTAAAAGCGCCCCGACAGCATGGCGGTATCCCTGCTGCTTATCCTTTTGTTTGCTATAATTTTCTGAAATTTACAAGCACGTGATATAATTGGAAAGGAATCGTAGAAGTGAGCGCCTGAACAAAAAACGTGCACGCAATTTTTTCTTCTCTAAATACTCCAGAAAGAAAAATATCAGTAAAATAATGGCTGCCCCACCCGAAAATATCGTTTTTCTGTTAGCTATATGTCTATCCGACAATAAGTATGTTTTTAGACTATTTCAGTCCACCTCCGTCTTCATCTTTGGAAAAATGCAGCAAGTATGAAGCGAGCGACATGTTGAACGAGATCCCCAGTGCGCCACAGAACTAGCACCCCGTCGCGGCTAAGATGTAAGCGAAACGGCCCTTGAAGCCCAACAGGCAAGCTGACCGAGCCCCGGAGGGACTTTACCCCTAAACCTATCCACACTAATTGTTCGCAATGTGCTGCTTAAACAAACAGCAATCCACCATCATCTACATGCTAGGCATTACGCGTGTTTTGGGCATTAGTGAATGGAATCTGGCAACATGAGTGCTCGCAATCGAGCCGCGTCGCCGTTCTTAACAGCATTTCCTTGGTTTCAGGTTAGTTTCTTCGTATTTTTGTGTGTTTGCTGGAAAAGGATCAAAGAAACGCACAGAAAAGTTGCACCAAGGTTCCCAGAAGGTGAAAAGACTGTTCTTGTGTCGCCTGTAAAGATGCGTGAAGCAAATTAAAGCACAAGAAGACGAACGTATGTTTAGTTGCAGCGAAATCTGCCCAGTGGCGAGAAGTTCCAACGGAATTTTAAATCCATCTTTGGTCTCACGAAACACCGCGCGGAATGACTGAACAATGCTGAAACAACATGAAGGAAAAGTAGAACGAGTGAAGTTTCTGCGGAAAGCAAGAGCAATTCACGACTGGTGAGTAACACTTTTCCAATTTCGTTGAAAGACCCTACCATGCGCTACCGATAGATGTTACCGTTGTCGCGCCTTATGCTCGAAAAATCGTGTTTCGTTCACGCGCCTTGTTGCGATTTTCTTGCCGTGTTTGAAAAACGTTACCGGTCCCGCTTAAAAAAGGGCTGCGGACGTTGTTTCACCCCTGATTATCGTTCGTGTATTTAATAATGCGGTACAACTTACCCGAATTGTGTATTTTTAATTTTATTTCTTTCAAATTAAAAAAATCTAACCTCAAGAAGTGCATATGAAATTTAGCAACCAAACCTGTTAAACACTGCGCATAATGTGCACTAAAGGAAACTTGTGCCTGCCAGATTCAGTAATTCCGGTTCTGCACACGGTGTAAGATACACTTTTAGGCGTGTCCACAACACCCCAAAAATCTGTCAAATAATGTTGGCGGCGCCATGCCTAGACCTCTGATTGAAAGGATATAAGTGGCAGAACTCCTCACTAAGTTTCGCAGCGTCTTAGGATTCCTGCGGCTTGACCAACGACTTTCCGAAGCACGGTTGTGCGCAGGCACCAGCTGAATTCGTGTAAAACAACGTTGCTTGTGTGAGCTCGCATAAAGCTATCTTAACGCGTAAGTTATTGCGTTGTTAAAACAGCTACGAAAGTTCGGGCGTCCTAAGTTTATTTAGATGCGCGCTCAGCTCCTCTGAACATTAGACGCCGGCAGTGACTTAGACAACATCGCTTCGTCTCCGCTGCTTCGTGCGTGAACTTACCCGACTTCTGCAACGTCATTACGACGAAGAAACGTCAGCGTAGAGGCAGCTAGACAAATTAATTTCTGAAATTGGGCTACTTTCTTGTATGTCGGGGCGTTTTTCTGGCAGCGGACGCTTTATTTGCCGCTTCTTGTACTCAGTAGCGGGGGGCTGCAGTCAATGGTGGCATCGACGGCACTGCATCGTTTGCGAGGGCGCATGTCTCCGACATTCAGTAGTACTTCCCTCCAAGCTCCGAAAAGTACCCTTTCGCGCAACCGCACCCTCGGAGAAATGCTGACTGCAAGTAGCATAATTTCCTGCTGGGATTGACTGCAGAGTGCGCAGTCATTTGTTCAGAATCGCAGGGAACGTAAAATAATGTCATGTTTTCTTGCCAGCCGTTCAAGCACGTTCTCAATAATGCATTTGCACCCCATTTTTTTTCGTCGCGAAAGCGTGAAATCTCACTTGTGTGTTGCTCTACGAGTAACGCTGCACACCTACCCTTCGGTTTAACGTTTTATACCATCTTTTTATGTTACCTACCCAAAGCACATGCCCAGAACATGTTGAAACACTGGCGTGAGTGTAAAGGACTTCGCCCGGCTTTATTCAAATTATCATCTGCTCCACCGACTGGCGGAACCGACAAAGCCCCGGCAAGGAAACATCCAGCAGACGACCGGTTAGGGAAGCTGCGGAGAAGGCCCGACAAGGAGCCGAAAAGATCTGAACACCTGCGAGTGGCCGGTGCTCGGGCACCTTCTTTTCCGTGCCTCTGGAGGGCGCTGCGGTCAAAGGTCTCGTGCGTGAACTTACCCGAGTTCTGCAACGTCATTACGACGAAGAAACATCAGCGTAGTCGCAGCTAGATAAATTAATTTCTGAAATTGGGCTACTTTCTTGTATGTCGGGGCGTTGTTCCGGCAGCGGACTGCGCAGTCGACCTGTTCGGACGTGCTTTTCTGGTGCTCCGACAACAGCGTGTTTCTACAGTGAAGGACAGCGAAACGGCAGAGACAGCGGAGGACAGCCGAAGCTGAGTATTTACCTGCACGGTTTCTTTCTCGTTGTGTCGGGGTTTCAGCCGAGATGACGCGTAGAAAGCTGGTACAGTGTGGTAGCTGTCCGCGGCACGTAGACGCAGAGGAGTTTCAACGGGATGGCGGCGAGGCAGACGAAGGGGCAGGTACAGTCGCGTGCGATTTGAAGGTAATCGCGCGAGCTTCGACCGATGAAGACGATAACGCCCCCGAGCGGCATTTTTTGGTGCGCCTGGGACCTAGTTTATGCATTCTCCTCTCCCTCGGTCGCTGTTCCTTCAAGCAGTCATCACTCCCAAGGGTAGTAAACCACCCTTTTCGTTTTGTGGTGATTTTGTGTGGTTGTAATCACGTGTGGGCTTTCTTCTTGGTTATCGTGAGCAGCGATAGCACCCATTGTTATAAATATCGGGCTTTTGCCAACAATGTGTTTGTGCGCACCTTTTTGGGAACTACTGTAAGATACGACAAGTGGGATCTCGTCGCTGCGTGCGCGATAACAAAACAGGAAGGGGGTACTGGTTTTGCCGCGGGAGTGATGACCGCTTGAATAAACAGCGACCGAGGGAGAGAAGAATGCTTAAACAAGGAACCAGGCGCCGTAAAACAAGCCACGCGGGGGCGTTATCGTCGTGGTCGGTCGACGCTCGCGCGATTACCTTCAAATCGCACGCGACTGTACTTGTCGGTTATGCGTAGTGGTGTCGCGGCTAGAACGCGTAGAAGCGGATAACTCGGGGTTAGCTAAGCGGGTTGCAGAACTGGAGGCAGCGCTAAGTAACGAACGCGATGAACGGAGGGCCGTTGAGGGAAAGTTAGAAGCAGCTGAGAGGAAGCTAGAAAGGAGCGTCATGTCGCCAACAAATGACGACCACCTCGGCCCATGCAGCGCAGCGGAGGCATGCGCCGAGGTGACACCGGTGATGGAAGCAACAATAGGCAACAGCTACTCCCACGTGCTGCGAAATAGGGCAGCAAAACCAGTCGATAACCCGGGTACCAGTAAAGAGCGGCACGTGGCAGATGATAGCGTGGTAATCATTGCGGGTGACTCTAACATGAAGAGGAGCAGCGCTGCCATAGTGGAAAGGGTAAAGGGGGATAAGCGTGTGAAGGTGGGGTGTTTCCCAGGTCAAACGATGCAGACGGTGATGACTGCAGCGAAGGGGCAGCTGGCCTTGTCTAGTAAAGCCAGAAACCTTGTGGTGATTGCCGCGGGGCTTAACGATGTTCTAAAGGGAGAGGAGGGAAAACTTGGCCAGGAGATAGCGAAGGAGGTAAAGGACCTGCGGGCGACGGCCCCAAATGTGCGCATTGCAGTCTGCACCGTGCCGGAGGTGATGAAGCAGGGTGTCCACACCGAACGGGTAGTACTCGCTGCTAACAGCGAGATCGTGAGGTGCGGCTGGGAACTTGGGCTGGAAGTGATAGACGTGAACAGGGTAGTGGGCAGCATTGGACATAGGCAAGCTTTTCAGTTGGACGGGATTCACTTCAGCCCCAGGCTAGGAAACAAGGTGGGGTGGCGCTTAGGTGGGAGAGCGGTAGCTTTTTTAGGGGGCCCCGCGCAGCTAAGGAAGGCAAAGTAGGAGACAAAGAGGAAGCAAGAGACACATGCACACTCAACGCTGGGAGGCAGCCAGGCCTAGAGCTAAAGGGAGAACCTACGGACGTAACTGAGAGCGTTGACAGAAGCCATTTAAGTGGAAACAATGGAGCAAACAATTCTGTAAAAGACTAGACCCCGTAAGCGGAAAGGGAAAAACAAATGCAATAAATATTTAATCAGCTACATAAATATGCAGGGAGGCAGAAAGCCAGATAAGTGGGTGGAAATTCAAAAACAACTTGAACGGGAAGGAATAGACGTGTACGGTTTAGCCGAGACTCACCTCCGGGACCTAGAAGCCCCACCTATCATAGACAATTATGTCTGGGAAGGTTGCAACAGGACCACAGGAATGAAGAAAGGGGGAGGTGTTGGCATGCTCATTAAACAAGGGACCGACTGGCAGAGAGTGCATGAAAGTTGTAAAGAGCATATATGGGTTAGAGGCACCATAGAGGGGAAAAATACATGGTTAGGAGTGGTGTATCTGTGGACCGGAAGTAGTGCTAGGGAGGAAAATGAGGAAATGGTAAACTGTTTGAGAAGAGATATAAACGAGTTCAAAGATTCGGGCGAAATAATCATAGTTGGAGATATGAATGCCCATATAGAAGGTTTGGATGGATACACAGACCACAACGGTTCTCTAGTGATAGATCTATGCTAAGAAAACCGGCTTGTAATAGTAAACACGGAAAGCAAGAGTGGCGGACAAATAACGTGGGAAAGCGGTAACAGACAGTCCAGCATAGACTACAGTTTAGTATCCGAGACAGTATACGGAAGGCTGCGGGAAATGAGGATAGATGAAAATGGAACAGACAGCTTAGGAAGCGACCACAAGCGGTTTAGCTTGCACTTAGGAGGCGCAACCCGGACAAATGCAGAAATAGGTAAAATAGGAGGAAATAATTTGAATAATAAGCAGTTAAAGATCATCGCTGATAGATTGGAAGATGAAATCAATAAATACCCAGGCAAAAATTGGGATTACGACGAAATGATTGCGTTCATAAAGGGTAAGATGAAGGAAGCAAAGGAACGAAACCGATGGAAAGGGAAGAGAAAGCCGAGAAGCCGGTGGAATAAGGAAATAAAAGAGGCTATTGACCACCGAAGAAAGGCGTCGAGAGAACATAGAGAACCAAAAAGAACTGGTATGAAACCGAAGGTAGTGAAGGAGAAGTGGGATGTCTACCGTGGAAAAAAATAGAAGTGCAGAAAAAGGTTCAAGCAAAGATCAAGCAGAAAAGCGAAAATCGATGGCAGAAATACGGAAGAAGGACAAAAGCGCATCCAAGAAGTTTTGGAACCATGTATAATCACTAAGCTAAAAAAACGATAATCATCAAAAATTCCTGATTGATGAGGAGGGGGAACATTTAGAAGGAGAGCACGCGTTGGCGCATATTCATCGAGTGATTAGTGAGAAGTTTAGGACAATAGTGGTAGGGAAACCTGCACCGATAACATCAGCGCCACAAAAGACTGCGGAAAGGGAAATAAGTTTGAGAAACCTTGATTGGAAAAAAGCAGAGCAAAAGGTTCCCCCCCCAGACAGCAGTGGGCCCGGACGGAATACCAATGAAACTGATAAACCTACTTGTACCTAAAAGTAAGGAATCGTTTATGAGGGCAATAGATAACGTGATAGAAACAAAACAAATACCAGAGGACTGGTTAGAAAGTAGGATGAATTTAATATATAAAGGCAGAGGAGACAAAGCCAGTATTGATTCATACAGACCACTCACAGTAACGTCAGTGGTGTATAGATTCATAATGCAGGCGATAAAATCAGAAATTCAAGCATGGATGGAAGAAAATGAAATACTTGGGGAACTGCAGAATGAATTTAGACAAGACAGGCGACTGGATGACAATCTGTTCGTGATAACGCAATGCATTGAAATTGCGAAAGCACAGAAAAGACCACTATGGATTACGTTCTTGGACATTAAAGGGGCATATGACAACGTAAACAGCGAACTGCTGTGGAGAATGCTGAAACTCCAGGGATTAGATGACGAGTTAGTACAGTTCCTTATAGCAATCTATAATGACAATAGAGTGCACCTTACTTGGGAAGGACAGAAATGCGCCCAGCAGGTCAACATCCATCGGGGACTGAAACAGGGATGCCCTTTGAGTCCAATACTGTTCATGCTTTACATGGCAGGGTTAGAAAAGAAACTGGAAGAAAGTGAAGTAGGGTTTAGCCTAACCCATATGCTGCAAGGCGAAGTGGTACAACAGCATATTCCGGGAATGTTATACGCAGACGACATTGTTCTTTTAGCTGATAACCAAACCGATATGCAGCGGCTAATAAATATTTGCGGCCAGGAAGCCACTGACCTCGAATTAACTTTCAGTGCAGAAAAATCAGGAATATTGGTTTTCAATGACGCTACCACCGACGTATTGTCTATCCAGCAAGGCGAATTACCTAGAGTGAAGGAATATAAATATTTTGGAGTGTGGATAAACGAAGGGGATAACTACTTAAGTACTCACGAGGAGCAACTTAAGGTTAAGGGAAAGCGAAACGCAGCTATAATGAAGCATAGAGCTCCGTGGGGATATAACAAATATGAAGTAGTAAGAGGAATGTGGAAAGGAGTAATGGTTCCGGGTCTCACGTTTGCGAATGCTGTACTCTGCTTAAAATCAGACGTTCTATCAGGCCTTGAAGTAAACCAGAGAACGGTAGGACGTTTGGCCTTAGGCGCGCATGGAAAAACAACTAACGAAGCAGTTCAGGGAGATATGGGCTGGGAGTCGTTTGAAGTTAGAGAAGCTCAGAGTAAAATATGCTTTGAGATGAGGTTGAGGGCAATGGATCAACGAAGGTGGGCAGCTAAGGTTTTTAGGTACCTATACTTGAAAAGCGTAGACACGCAGTGGTTAAGAAAGACTAGAAGGCTAACGATGAAATACGGAAAGAACAGTGGGGAATCCAAAACAGCCAAGGTAACCAAAAAAGAGGCAAGGCAGATTGAAACGAATAAATGGAGAGAAAATATGGAAGCTAAAACGTCGTTAGAGATGTACAGGGCTTAGAAGATGAACATCAGAAAGGAACATTTCTACGATAATTCCTAGGGCAGTGCTTTGCTTTTTGAGGCTAGAGCAGGTTGCCTGCGAACTAAGAGTTTTGTGGGGAAGTATTCACAAGATGATGGGGTACGTGTGGTCTGCGGAAAAGAAACAGAAACTATGCGGCACATCGTGTTAGAATGTGAGAGTATCCATCCAAATCTACATGAAGGGAATATTGGGCTTTCAGAAGCCCTAGGATTTAAGGGTATCACAGAGGAAGTTAACTTCAAGGCTGTCGAGGGGACGAAAAGAAGATTAGAATGCTGGTGGACGAAAAGCAGAGAGGGGAATATTGCCTAGGACAGTTACCACCTGAAACGGGAAAAAAAAGTATTTTGTGCCTAATAAGCTTTTTGTGCCTGCCCTACGCAGCGCTAGTATTGAACCAAAAGTGTAAAACATAGGTATATTAGTCCTTTTTGGTAAGATGACATGTCATCACCCCGATACAAAGGGGAAACCAATAGAAATCATCATCATCATCATCATCATCAGCGGTGTCTGTTTGGTGACTTCATTAAAACGGCGACAACAAGTTTGTTTTGCAAGCTCTGTCCTCACTAAAAGCATATATTACACCGTGGTTCTGCATTTGAGGCGTCTGAACCCAGGCGAATAATCTGTCCTTGCCCAAGTACCGACCGCGTATCGGGAGTAGTGTGGAACTACAGCGTACTGAAGTGCATAGAAGCCACCCAAGCTACACCACAGCAGTCTTGAAATGAAGCTTTCATTTTTGCATTTTGAAGGAGAAGTTTGAAGGAGAAGTCTCAATTGTGATTCCTCGAACACAGGTATATCTTTGTGTTACTATTTTCTTCGGAATGCTGGTGTTAGTCATTCCAATGCTCATGTTCACTTCAGCCTTTTTTTCACTGACCGCAAGTTAAACATTGCTTTCTAGGGGGATGAAAACCACCTCGACCCATGTCGCCGACCATGGAGATGGTTAGCATAGTAGCAAGCTATACGGCTTGAAAACAAGAATTACGCAGACGGGAAACGCCACCTGCCGCCCGAGCAGATTAGACCGGTACTGCAGTTAGTGCAAGAAATAGCGGGTGGTTCGATGACATAAACAGTGTTTATGCCCAGGAGTGTACAAATTTTTCATCTTTAGGGGGAAAAAGTGTGCCCTACATCTGTAAGCATCAGTGTGGTTACGGTGAGTTATTGAATTAATTAGCTTTGGTTTCCTAGCAGAGGCATAATGTCACGTGCGAATGCATTTTGCCACAAAGGAATGAAAAAGAGCACACGTCCGCGTTTGGGAGCACGCAGGATTAATTGATACAGGCCGCGGCAGCGTGTTTTCTGGTATAGAGGCTGGGAAATGGGAGAAGTCAGGCTACGTAAAGGGGCCATAACGACAAAATGCAAGTTGGGTTGTTACGCAAGATTGCCTCGTTAGAGTAACACTTACACCAATTTTTACGCAGATTTCACTTCAATGAACTGTATACTAAGGAAAACAAAGAATAGACATGCGGCACCCTAGCGAATGTTTCACACTGTACTCATGACGTGTTATGGGGAACTCGTTGCAATTGGCTGAGGTCAACAAAATCGAGCGCAAATTACAGCGATTATAAGCTTGCAGGGCAAGATGTCCGCGTTATATTCAGTGCACATTCTTTTATAGCAGTAACAATTGTTGGGTAAGCTATGGTTATGAGGAAACAAGAAAACAGAACAAACGTCTATTTTGTCTTTATGCCCTCTATTGAGGAGCCACAGGTGGCCTATATGCTTAGGTGCGCACAATGGTGCGTCTCGTAATCATCTCAGCACCACATCCACACTTCATGACCTTTTAAACCTAAAACAAATGCAACATGAAGACCACGTATCTCTATCTGATACATTTTTACTTCCCTCCCGTTTTGTCTTTTACCATGTGAAAAACCGGCTATTCGGGGAAATTTTGCCAGTGCAGTAGGAAATTCCTCGGGCACGTAGGTCTGCTTACGTGCCTGAAGGGAGAAAGCGTTATGTCTTCTCCTGTCTTATCAAAGTCTTCCGTACTGCTACATTGTGTTTGCGTGTGTTTCTTCAATTTCATGTCTTCGTGTTTTGACGCGACTTACTTGGACAAGCTTACAGGCGACAATGCATGCCACAGCTATTACAGCATCAAAATACCCCCATCAAGTGTGCACCTCTTTTACTTGCATGCCACCACATCTACCTGTCAGCCGGCCCGCTCTAAGCTAACTCTTGTTCTGCCTCTGGCCATGTGCTGAAGTAGCGGAGTGGTAACTCACTCGGCTCCTACTCTTGAGACTCGTTTTATATACCCCATACATACTCAAATGGTTCTGTAAACCTATCCCAGATTTAGCGGAAATCCCCAAAGTGGAGTAAGTTTCTGCGAAGGAAAATTTGACATCCGCCTCAATGCAGCTTTATGGCTACAAAGGAAAGCTGTGCAGCTTCCTCAGAAACTTCGTATTTGAAGAAAAAGTCCTCCTGTTACAGGATTCGACCCCGGGACCACCACGTATCTAGCGCAGTAGCTTTACGAACTGAGCTTACCAGGAGGCTAGTTGTTTGTAGCGGCTTCTGGCACACTGAAGTGATGCAGAAAAATTTCACATCCACCTCAATGCCTCTTTTAATCGCACCCATCGCATGCTCTGTACGTCAAAGTTTCCTTCACATGCTCTGTAAAGAGTAAGGCAGCCAATTTCTGTATCGGAGAATAGGCAGTGGTGTCACCCTTGCCTCAACATGAAGATTACTCCCACCTCTTTTTGGTGCACTCACATAAGGCATAAAATTTCACGTTCAACCGATCTGGCTCGTGTATTCATTTCAGATGAGTCGGTCAAGCCAGAGCTCCCCGCAGAGGAAATATAGGCTGCGACAGCGCGAGACAAAAGCCGGCTATCAGAGTCTTTTTCGGAGCCATGTGCAGTGACGACAGCTAGAGCTTGCGCAGCCGACAGAAGCGGAAGCAGGGGTGCAGCAGCGCCAGCTACAATTGCCACAGAGCAACCAAACGGTCGTATAGCTCTCTTCAAGTGAAACCTCGAAGATGTCGATAACACAAGGGTGGAGCTCCAGGAGGAGGTGCACAACCTGCACGGTCTGCTGATAAGAAAACAGCGGCAGGCCAAAGCTTAGAAAATACAGCTAGTGGCTCAGCTCATAAATCAGCAAACCAGAACTCGAGAAAGAGCTCATGAGAATATCATTAGGCGTGAACAAACTTTGCTTGCCAATGCTTTGGAGTGAGTATTCGACAGCAGCCGGTGTGGTCGAGATGAAGAAAGAGAAAAGTTTATTTTATTGCGAGCAGGAGAATGTTGTGGGGCCCTCGTCCTTGCTGAGTGCTGTTTTTTGTTAGTCTGTGTTGGAAGCATTGCAATAAAAATGACACACCGGCCAAAAAACTTCTAAAACAAAAACAAACAAGACGTTCTGGCTTTACTACAGGAGCCTTGGCGTCCATAGGGAAATCAAAACATCTAGTTTGTCTGTAATGTTTTGCATTTCTTATCTGGCTGGTGCTTTTGGTTTTCATTGTCATGGTCAAGGCTTCACGCCTTGCCTGCTGTAGTGGACGTTTTTTGTACTAAAGGCCACGAGAATGTCCAGCAATGTAGTCAAAGTACAGAAATACTTTGTGGATAGAAAACTACTTGTTTTATTCGAGTTTAACCATGGATGGTCGTATAAGCACGTTCTAGTCATGTTTGCCACTTGAGCAGCAACACTGTTTAGGCATCATGGTGATGTGGAACTTCACTCTTTGCGAATATGTGCCTCCCCAGTGCACATAATTCAGTCTACTTAGGAGTCAGTGCCCACCTTGAGTGGTCAATAGCAACTTTAATCCTGCATCAATCTAACCTCACAAGGAAGCTATGACATGATAATGAAACTCAGAAGAAAATATCGCTTTCAGTAACTTGAGAGAAGATCACACGATATCAGCGACGGAGTTTGTTGCCGGCCAATCCGGTTGTCTCAGAGACATTTATTTGAGTGATTAAAATCAAATAGTTGTGAACGGCCCCTTCTAGTTCAGTGAGCCGAGAGCAATCAATGCTGCTCTAGCCTGGGATATCAAGCATTCCTGAGTCTTGGCGTGTGATCTGGTCAGCCGGTAAAAGATAAAAAAGAGCGACACCTCAGCGTTCCTTACCATTTTTTTCAACTTGCCTTAAAAGTGAAAATTCAGTGTGGTCTCCACAAAATGTGCAGTGTCAGGCACTGGGTGATAACCAGTCAAGGAATTATCATCCGTTTGTAAAAGCTTTAGCAAGCATTGCAGACAGATTTAATAGGGAAACTGGTGCTCTCTTTGCGGCCTCTGTACAACGCAGGGTGACAATGGAACTTCCGCCACGTAGCATTCTGTGTCACTCCTCTATTGATTTTTAGGTCACCCGTTGTTTGATCTGTTAGTGCATCAAATTGCTCTTGTGCGCTATGCATCCCAGCAAAAAGAAAAACGCTGAAATGAGGTCTACATATTTATTACAAATGCATCCCCTCGTCATCTGCCAGCCACCATAATTCATTTTACAGGTGTTTCTCCATCTGCTGTGGGATGCCCTTGCAATGAAGTGCACCTGTAGCGAATTGGACTTTCACTGTGGCCACACTGATGCAACACACAACATAGCCCAGAACAGCATAGAGCGTTTAATTAGGTTTGCTATAATAATAAGTCATCAATGAGTATAACGTCATTAAATATCTCAGCGAGCGTGTCTTAACTCGTAGTCTGGGTTGGTGGCACCACACACCGATGGCCTTGCCTAAAAACCTCAAGCGTTCATCGGACTCTATATCGTAACGAGTTAATTAGGCAGGTGAACGTGCTGGTGCTGGTATGGCAGAAACGCAAGGCATGGCAACTACGAACAAAATATTTTCATCGTATAGAAAATCAGGAGTAATGCACCGGTTGAACTGCACCTAGAGACATACACCCATCGTGCGCCTCGAAGGTCATATATTTGGCCCATGTTTCGGTTAAGCACATTATATCGAAATAGCAAGCCACGACAATGAAAAAAGTAATTCGCGTTCGGGTGTTGCAACCAGACATTTGGTGATGACGAGAAGTAGAAGTGACCTATGTCTGGCCCTTAGCTGTCATTACAGTTTTCCCGAAACCTCCGAAGTTTTTTGCAATAGTATGCCTCTCACAAGGAGCGAATCATCTGCAGGGAGATGAACTGCTGTTGAAAGACCAGCAACGTGACACACTGAAAAAGTTGGCCTAGAGTAGTCCTACTACACTGCCTATGCTTACTGTAGGCTGAAGCAATGACAGAAAAGCAGCAATTCCTGCTATCTAGCGGAATCAAAAGACACAAGACCGAGCACTGCATCCAATAAACACTTCGAACTTATAAGTCACGTGTGTTACCGAACTGATAATCATAATACCGAGCCTCAGATCAATAAACAGAAAAACAAAAATACATATACCAGGCAGTTCAGCTTTCGAAAAAAGGCTCCAGACGTTGCACAAGTGTTCATTTTACAGCAACGACAGCATGGACAGCTACAGGAAGCTGTAATGACGAGAATAATGTCTTCCAGAAGCTTCCATGCATTCTCGTCTACAATTACTCAAAAAGCACTACTTGACTGCCTTATCCAACAACTTGGGTTGAAACACTAGGATGTTAAAGAGACCACGAAGACAACAAGTTTGATTCACTCGAAAGATGGCAACATCAGGATTCAGAATAACGAGCACGCCATTTTATTTATTTATTTATTTATTTATTTATTTATTTATTTATTTATTTATTTATTTTTATTTATTTATTTATTTATTTATTTATTTATTTATTTATTTATTTATTTATACTGCAATCCCACATTGGGATTTTGGCAGGAGGGTACAAATGATGAGGAGACCACAAAAAAGACAAACAAATACATAGGTACATAAGAAAGAATAAATGACATGATTTCAGCACTAAGTTAAAGATGATATAAACAAGGAAAGCGAAGGCTGTTGTACTTGGGTGCTAGTAAGCTGGTTCCATTCAGTAATGGTCCGCGGAAAGAAGGAATATTTGAAGGTATTGTTGCGTGTACGAAAAGAAGTAATTGTCATTTGATGCCTTTTCCTTGTGGCATACCCGGAGGAGAATGTTATTATGTTGGAGATGTCTAATTTATAGTGGCTTTGTACTATTTGATAGAGAAATTTTAGCCTGGCTAAACCGTTTATTTTAGCTATTTGTGGTAAGTTGGCTCTGGATAACACGGTTGAAAGAGAAGTACGCCCGTAGCTGTTATAGATAAATCGGACACCTTTTTTCTATCTTTTCAAGCTTTTTAATATTGGTTCGAATGAAGGGGTCCCAAAAAATAGCTGCATAATCTAATGAGGGAAGAATAAGAGCTTTATATGCGGTCATTCGGACGTCAAGAGTGCTGAATTTTAAAACTCTTCGTAAATATAAAAGCTTGCAGATGGCATTTCTTGCCACATAATCAATGTAGTGACCCCAATTTAAAGTATTTGAAATCCAGAGGGCCAAGTATTTGTACTCAGATACTTCATGAAGGAAATTGTTGTTCGCGGAATACGTATACACTAAAGGACTCTTCCGGTTAGTAATTCTCATAAATATTGTTTTGTCAAAGTTAATCCACGTTTGCCAGTGGTCACACCAGAGAACAATTTTGTTGAGTGTGTCATTTAAAAGAATCTGATCGGCTACACTGTTCACTTCTGTGTAGATAACACAGTCATCGGCATACAATCGTATTTTCACAGCAATATTGCAAACAATATCATTAACAAAAAAAAAGGGGCCCAAGCACCGACCCCTGAGGGACGCCAGAGTCTACAGAAACATCTTTGGAAGTTTCCCCATTGAATACAACAAACTGTTTACGATAATGTATGCTGTAAGCCAATTTAAGAGCTGATTGTTATTTATAATTTTGAGGAGTTTGTGAAGTAACTTCTTATGAGAGACCTTATCAAACGCTTTTTGGAAATCCATAAAAATTACATGAGTTTCTTTGCCCCTATTAATGGTAAGCGCAAAATCATGTATTGTTTCCGCTAGTTGGGTACACGTAGAATAACCTTTCCGAAATCCATGTTGATGCTTTGTTAAAATATTATGTTGATCGATAAACTGCGTAATGTGGCTATGTATAATATGTTCTAAATGTTTACATGCCGTGAAGGTTAAGGAGATGGGACGATAGTTCTTGATGCAGTTTTTTTTCCCGCTCTTATGTATAGGTTTTACTCTGGCGATTCCCCAGTCGTCCGGTATTTGCCCTTCACACAAAGATTTAGTGAACAGAACACACAAGTATTTCGATGTCCATTCTGAATATCTTTTTAAAAAAGTGTTGGGTATGTCGTCCGGTCCTGGTGCCTTTTTGACATCTAGTTTCAACAGCATGTTCAAAATGCCAGCTTCAGTTATTACAAAGTCTGGTACGGGTGGAAAATTTGCGTCAAAGTTTGGTATTACATTGTCATCAACAGTGAAAATGCTCTTAAACTGCACATTGAAAGCCTCCGAGATTGTTTTTGCGTCGTCTACTTGCTCATATTCAATATCAAATACATCGCACCCGCCAGAAGTCGGACGTACGTGCCGCCTGAATCTCTCAGGGGACGTGGTTGTAAAGTTTGGTAAAGACTCTCCGAAATACCGTTGCTTGTCAGTGCGTACTTGTGTGTTTAGCTTTAATGTAATGTCTGCTATTTCATTTGCAATTCAAGCACAGTTAGAAAATGTTTTCTTTGCATTAAGTCGTTTTAGTTTCCTTGGTAAGCGCAATGAGTCCCGAGAGATCCAGGCTTTTTTGTGCTCCGACCTCTTTACAATCCGGGGAACATATTGGTCAATGCATTCCTTTGCTATTATTTTGAATTTATGCCAAAGCCGTTTATATCTCTGGAATAAAATGAGATCGTAATTAAAGGCAAGCGTGTCAATGATAGAGACTTCGTCTGCTCGAGAAAAGTTAAGGAAACTGGACATTAGGTTTTTGCGTTGGAGTGCTACACCAGTTAATTCAAGTAATACTGCAGAATGATCCGATATGCCTGGTATTACTTCACACGATGTTTTGGCTGTAATCGAGCCACTTGGAAAAATTAAGTCAAGTATTGATTTTGAGTCACCATGAATTCTGGTGTAATTTTTGACTACTTTCTCTAGGTCAAACGCGAAAGCAATATCAAGCATCGTTTCAAAGTGAATATTTCGTTTACCGGGTGTGAAGGTTGACCAATCGACATCGGGAAGATTAAAGTCGCCTGCTAGAATGATTCTGTCCCCAACCCTGACCTGTGCATCTAGATACGTTTTTAGGTTTTCCAGGATGTCACTATCAGAGCCAGGAGGCCTGTACAGAGCACCTATAACGTACCTAACTTTCCCACAGTACACTTTGCAAAAGATAGCTTCTACCCCAGGCACGTCAGGCATTCTTTTCGTACTTAAGCTTTTAATATACACGATAGCAATGCCACCACCTTTATTCTCGCGGTCTTTTTTATGCACACTGTACGCAGAGGGGACAAATTCACTGTCATAAATTGACGCATGTAATCATGTTTCTGTGAGGATAGCAATGTCAACGCTGTGGGTCAACAACAATGTCTCTAGCTCAGTAACCTTATTACCGATACTTCTGCAATTCACGTTCAGTATTTCAACGGACAGGTTGTCCTGCTGTTGCCGTCAATTATCCTGTTTATTTAGCCTATAACGTGAACCGGTAGTTTCGCTCCACCCAAACATGACGTCATCCACACTTAGTTTATCATAAAAGAGCTTTACTTTCGTTTCGTTATCCCTTTCACCAGCTGAGCTGTTCCACAATTTTTTTCTATTTCTCTTACCCTGTAGTAAAAATCTTTCGATATTGATATCGAACTTCCCCGAAGTTTATTACAGTTTTTTAATACAACTGCTTTTTCTCGATAATCCAGGAACTTGAGAATAACAGGTTGGGATTTATCTTTGGCCTTCTGCCCGATGCGATGACATCTTTCGATGCCCGAGATTGCAACCTGCAGCGTGTCTCTGAAAATGTCATCGTTCACTTTTTTAGCAGGTTATCTGCAGTTTCCCCACGTGGTTCTTCTATACCGTATATTACGAGGTTAATTCGGCGGCTTCTATTTTCCAGTTCATCAACCTTATTCGCCAAGAAGACAATCTCTTCGTTTAATTTTGTCACTGTTCCTTCCACATCTTGGACTTTAGAGGGTAGAGAACTGAGTTTTTCTAGTTGTTCGTCCACTTTCTCAATGCGCTCTGCTATCGCCGAAATCTTCTTTTCTATCAAGTCTTGCGAAGCCTGTATTTTTTCAATGCAGGAATGTGTTTTAGCTTGACCCTCTAAGATTTTTGCCAACATTGCACTATCTCTGGGACCAGGGTTTGCTTCAATATCCCCGCATACAAGCAGATCAACCGACAGTGAATAAATACATGTGAGCAAAGTTTTCACACGCAGTGGGCAGGGCAGCAGCAGCAAGTAACGATTATCGCTTCTATAATAATATCCAGGTAAGTAACTACTAACCTGTATCATGAAGCAGAAAGACGTTCTAGGCATGTTGCCCTTGCCGCTGCCGCAATGCCCACCTAAGGTCCAAGCTTTTGGCGGTGCTTTTGTAGCCTTTGGGAGGGTCACGTGCAAACTTCAAACAATAATTCAAACTTCATAATAATGCAAACTTCAAACTTCAAAAAGCAAACTTCAAACAATAATTCTAGATAATAAGGTCCACAGATGACGGAGTGGAGACTCGCCAGCAACTTGCACTGCCCCTGTGGCATCGCTGGGACAAGACTAGTGGGGTAGTACATGGTCGACAAAAGCCCTAAAAAAACATGACTGTGTAATTGTGGTGGGCCATAGGTTCCATTAGATTGTGCTGTCTGATTGTTAGTATGTAGTTAGCACATTGACTACGCTCTTTCGCTACCTCAAAAATAACCTTACTGATTACAATGAAAAGTGAAAAATTTGGATCAGCAATAACTATTTGTGCATATGAGACCCTCTCTGGGCCCAGAATGGAATCGGGTGTCACTGAAAGCCAGTCCTTTAAAATAAAATAAAGATGTATGTTGTTTTCATGGTCCTTTAAACGGAGCAACTTCTTGCAATACAGTTGACCTCTTATAACGAACACATCGGGACCCTGAACTCAGTTCGTTATATCCGCTTTTCGCTTTTTATCTGGACACAAAATCTATGTATGCAAATGGTAACCGGAAACGTATATTTGTTCGTTATAGTCGCAATTTCGCTAAAAGTGGGTTCGCTATAAGTTGGCTATACTGAACTTTAGTTTGAAAAACATTTTTTGGCTGTATTCACTGTGCATACCAAAATCACTGTCACTAATCACACTGTTGCAAAATAAAGAGAAAGTAGAAGAAGACCAAAAAATGTTTGAAGTAACCACGTGAAGCCACTCTGGCGAGGGATGCGACAAGGTATACTCGGTGACAAGTTCAAGGAACACCGAAGGGCAAAAGCAAGTTGGCTGATAACAGTAATCAGAGTGTCGTGAATTGCAATAATACCACTTGTAGCACCACCTCGTCTTGTTTGGGAAGTGCAACAGACGCTCAAACAGGTGACTTTTTTTCGAGCAGCTCCGTCACCCTCCCTACGCTGCATTACACAGTGGGTTGAGACTCGAGATACTTTCACCATGTCTCCCGTAACCGCCTGAAAGGAGTCGGCGCTTAAAAACCGGTAAAAACGGAGGGCTAGCATCAGCTGTTGCAGTGTAGGCAGTGGCAGTCCCCGGCTGTCATCGAACACGGGCTTTGACGGGCGCTCATCGATTACCGCGGTATTTTCTGCTTTTACTCGTTGTATACGCGTCACGAAACACAAGATCACTGGCACGACAGACTGCCTCGAAGCGGGCGATCCGTCACCCAACGTCGTTCCGCTGCATCTGCGAGTGCCGAGCCACATGGTGGAATAACAAAGTTGCCTTGAAGCTAGCTAAGAAACAGGCTTGAATTTCTGCCGACAAAATCAGTCGAAGTCTGCTTGAAGTACAGCTTGAAGGCGCAGTGGGTCTTTGAAACGAGGGAAGCCGACTCAGACAGCGGCAACTTTGGCTCGGTTTAAGTTGAGAAGATAGATCTGTGAATTCTGCGGGTACATAGAGTGCGGGCATATTCCTTAACCTTTTGCAATACTTTCTTAGGGACTGCGGTGATTGACGAGCCATAACTATTTTCCTGTTCAAGCAAGTCTTATTCACAAGCTATTTAAAGAAAGTAGGCTTTAGTTTTATGCAAGCTTGTCGTGATGTATTTCTTTTGTGCACTTTAGTAACCTTATAGCTTCTATGCAAACACGATCCATAGTTTTTATTTGTAGAACTGACATAATTGCTCCAAAGCCCCTTAGTACAGTGCCTGTTCTCTTTCAATGTGTATGGCCCGCAGTGTTTGTCGTGCATTACGCATGTTTAATTTTATCGGAGAGGATGTTCTTGTTCTCTGGACGTTCCTGACTTTCCTGTGTGTGGCGCCTGCTGCCATGTGACAAAGGGGGAGGGGTGCTGCGTCCCTATTAAGCTGGCATTGTGTCGTGGAAGCTGCTGATGGTGTTCCAAAAAACCAAGCACCGCAAGAAAAGAACGCTTCCCATGGTCGGTATCGAAGTTTATTCCGCCATTCTGACACGCCATTCATATATGCAGAGCTTCGCAGGTGATCCGTGCGCTCCGTCGTTGCCACGGACGCCCCCGTTGCTGGGTCGCACTGCACGCCGGGAGATGAGCGGCTAATTTGTAATGGGGGCGCAGCAGAATCATGTCCCTGTTGACCGCGGGGCTGTTGGCACGCACGCTGCGTTGATTGACCGCGCTGCATGCCGGGAGGTGAGCGGCTGATTTGAAGGTTGTCGAGAAGTATAGCGTGACAGCAGACACGCCAGTTGGAATTATTTTGTATGTGATCAGGTGATTCTTTATGTGATGAGGGGTGATCTGTTGTGGGGGGGGGGGCTACTGTTTACCTTTATGATCGGGTCAAGCTCAGCCTCTGGGCTGAGTGTGTTTTGTATTTGGTTGCACCAGGGTTTGGTTTGTGGTTGATTGGGTATGGGTTTAGGTTTGGTCAAGGGTTTGTTTAGGGTTTGGAGTTTTCTTTTGGTTTATACTGATTGCGGACTATTGTCGTGCGCACCCCTGTTCTCGTTGTCTGAGGGATCGGTTAGTTTGTTTTGTGCATGTCTCCTACGCACCATGTACCTTTGACGTGTAATAAACTTATTATGATAATGAAATTCGTGTTTCAGATTATCTCATCATGCCGCATCATATTTTTATTTCATTAACTGTAGTCTGCTGTGGTTATATACCATTAGTGCCTTTGATTATATTTTTGTGCTTTACCAGCGTCCCCTCGCGTTCGCTGGACCCTTTGGTCTTCTCAACAAGTGTTGCAGTATACCAATACTCCGTCGTTATTTCCGGGCATTGTAATAAATAATTGACTGATTGACTAATAAAAATAATAATAATAATAATAATCAATCAATCAATCAATCAATCAATGTTTATTATAGTGCCCAGGAACAGCGGAGGCCTTCGTGCTGGAGCACTCAGAGGGGAAAATGCAGCACTGTAGTAAATCAACAATTTGCTAATAAACACTCAGTGAGAAAAAAAAAGAAAGAAAGACTACAAAAAACGGCGAAAAAGATTAGAAATAAAATAGTGCTATCCAACCGACTTTACACAATCAAGTCGTGCTGGCGCACAGAAAAGGTATAAGACAGCAATGAAATGCATCAACAGCTGGCAAAATAACAGTTAGTGAGCAAAAAATAAGAAGAAACTACAACTTCAAAGAAGAATAGAATACCATAGTGTAATTTTAGGCAACATTACACAATCAATAGAAACTGTAATGTCTAGTCAGTTGCAAGAAGACATCTTACAATAAGCGTAACTATACGGAAGGGTGAGTGAAAAGAAGAAAGTTTTTACAAGATTCGGGAAGCGTACATTTTCAGTTTCAAATGGACGCATGAAGTGAATATGGCAACTTTTAATGATAAAAACGACAGAAAAAGAAAAATTCTACGATAATTACAGTCGCAGTATCAACACAATACACGAATAACCAGGAACAAGAACAACCTCGGTAGTCAATGCACACGTCAGGACGATAAGTGAAGAAAAAGAGCACTGCCAAGATGAACCTAGTGTGTCAGAGCTGACAACCCGGCCAAAAACTCCCGAAGAGGACGCTGAAAGATATCGAGCTTCTCGGAGTGAACATTATGCAGATGCTGCATCCTTTGAAGAGGAGAACGTGTGCTGAGAGCTCCAGCTGCTTTAAAAGGGTGGGCGAGCCTTGTAGCTTTTTGTGGAACGCGAAAACTGATTGATTCAAGTAGTTCCGGGCATAAAATAATACCATGAAGCAATTTGTACATGAAAAGAAGGTCTGAGTGGGTCCGCCGGGAACTTAGAGAAACAGTTATAGGGATAGGCTCCGAAGGAAAACGATGATTAAATATTGATGAAAATTTGGTTTGTACACGCTTTATACGTTGACAGTTGGAACTACAGGTTCCATTCCAAACGACAGAAGCATATTCTAGTTGCGGAATACAAAGCGTTCTGAATAGTTTTAGGAATGAAGAAGGAAACCGGAATTCTCGAGAAAACCTGCAAACAGCTCCAAGAGAGCGTAGCGCCCGCCTAGTAAGTTAAGTGACATGAGGTGAGAAAGTTAAGGCACTGTCGAAAAGCACGCCGAGGTCTCTGATCTCTTCAACTCTAAACAAGTAACCGGCGTTAATACTGTAGCAAAATAAAATGCGGTTCGTTTTCCTGCTATAAGACATGACCTTTGTTTTTGTAGAGTTAAGATTTAATCTATTGTCTGAGCACCACTTGGAAAATGAGGATATATCTTGCTCCAGGGAAATGCAGTCATTAATGGACTCAATCCGTCTGAATATTTTAATGTCGTCAGCGTAAAGAAGGAAAGAAGACATCTTGATTGCGGCTGACACATCATTAACAAAAATGGAGAACAAGAGAGGCCTCAAAACGGAGCCTTAAGGCACACCGCTTGTTGATCTGTACAGAGCAGACGTCTGCCCGTTAACGCTAACGAAACTGAACCGGTTATCTAGATAACTACCCAACAATGCCACGAGTGGTGTATCAATTCCTACCTGTAAAAGCTTTTTAAGTAACAGCGTGTGGCAGACAACGTCAAATGCTTTGCTCAGATCACAGTAGACGACGTCGAGCTGGCCCCTCTCAGAAATGGCTGCCGAGGCCAGCTCCATAAAGCAGGAGAGATTAGTTGTTGTCGACCTTCCTTATATTGACACGGCTGGTAATGAGTTTGAACTTTGACGCCATGCCCTGGGCAGGCATTCACCAACCGCTCTTGTTTCTCCACATACCCAACTTGGGGGATAGCCGCTGATAACTTGTGGAGACGACGACGACGCAGAAAGGGACCCGGAGAAGAAGAGAAGGAAGAGGAGCTCGAGAGTTCGGCAAAGGCTAGAGGTTCGCAGCTTGCTTGTGGGCACAAGTTCGCCTGTGTAAATAAACCATTCCGCTAGTAGTTTTGTTTATACCGTGACAGAAGTGGTGGAGGTGCGGGGTACATGATACCCGGTTCATCAAGGGCTTCGAGTAAGCTCCAGGACACCCCGATCACGCCTGTTCACGAGAGGACCAGCCGCCGCCTACTTGGTCTGCCGGTGGAGTACGGGCTGCTTCCAGATCGCAAAGCCAGGATGACGGGACGGGACAACGGCGCACCGGTCCCACCTGAGACTCCCATGACACTTGGGTACGTGGTCCAGCAGCAACGGGTGCCGAAGTCCTTTTATGGCAAACCTTTCGAAGATGCGGAGGACTGGCTCGACCAGTTTGAGCGTGTCGCCAGATTCAACGGTTGGAATGAGCAGCGTAAGCTTCACAATGCCTACTATGCTCTGGAAGAATCCGCGCGTACCTGGTTTGAAAACAACGAAGCTGCAATGACCTCCTGGGAGGCTTTTCGCCAGCGGCTACTCGCTACCTATGTGAGCATGGACCGCAAAGAAAAGGCTGAGATTGCGCTGCAGGCGAGGAACCAACGTCCGAATGAGAGCGTTGCCATGTACGTCGAAGACATGGTTAGCTTATTTCGGCGCGCAGATCCATCCATGCCCGAGGACAAGAAGTTGCGGCATTTGATGCGCGGCGTGAAGCAAGAGATCTTCGCCGGACTGATGAGGGGTCCTCCAAAAACAGTCCCCGAATTTGTTGAAGAGGCCACCGCGATAGAGAGGGCGCTTCAACAAAGGGCACGGCAGTATAGCCGCCGGGAAACTGCCGTCTCTTGTACGAACGTTCTGACAGCGCTGGAAGGCAACGTCGACGGCCTTTGTGAACTGGTCAGAAGGATAGTCCGGGAGGAGCTGCAGGCAGTGCTTCATGGTGAGGTGCGCCGTCCCACTGTGTCAGTTACTGAGCTCGTTAGGGACGAAATCAGGAGGGCTGTGCGGGTTCCCGAACCAGCTGACGAGTGTGCACGGCCAGCGCTGCCCAGATCTACGTATGCAGAGACCCTGCGTCAGTCCCACTACTGTCCTCCGCCTACTATCGCCACTGTTGAACCGCCACCAACCGCCGTAAACTTCATGCCGCGTCCCGCCGCGCCACGTCCCGCCGTGCTGTACTCAGAAGAGAGAAATTCCCGGAAAAGTGATATCTGGCGCACCCCTGACCGCACAGCCCTTTGCTTCCACTGCGGGGAGGCTGGTCATATGTATCGCGCGTGCCCATACCGCCAGGCCGGTTTGCGTGGGTTCGCACTCAATGCACCGCGTCCACGAAACGGAGAACGTCCGCCTGAGATAGCAAGATACCTCGCTGAACGTCACGACATGTTCCCCCACCGACGCTCTGAGTCCCGTTCACCGTCCCCGAACCGACGCCGCTCCTTCAGTCCTCGCTTCGCGCCCAACTCCACCAACCGCCTATCGCGCAGCCCTGAAAGCCGGGGAAACTAAAGTCAGCGACCCCTGGATGTGAGGCCGCTGATGACGAATCGCTCGAAGATCCTCCATTGCGACGACGACGACGGGAGCGACCGGATACCAACGACGAGACGCCCAGTGACAACAAAATCTGCACCACCCAACCGGCTTCCTGCGACCTACTTGTACGAATCGACGACTTTCCGACGACTGCGTTGGCCGACACGGGTGCAGATTACTCCGTTATTAGCAAGGCTCTAGCGATTTCACTTAAGAAAGTTATCACCCCTTGGACAGGCCTACAAATTCGCACAGCTGGGGGTCATCTACTTACACCTGCCGGTATATGCACTGCGCGGGTCGAGATCCGCGGCTTCAAGTACATCGGCACCTTCGTAGTACTTCCCGATTGTTCGAGGGATTTGATACTGGGCATGGACTTTCTCAACTCGTATGGGGCCGTTATTGACTTACCGAAGTCCACAATCACCTTCTCCACAAAGAAAGCTATAGCCGGAAGCATCACCGACCGACATGACACGGCCCTTCGCATTGTCGACGACAACGTAACGCTTCCCGCTCGCACAAGCGTACTTGTCGACGTTAGAAGTGACGCATTCGTCGACTACGAAGGTATAGCCGAACGAAATATCCGGTTGCTACTGGACAAGGGTATCTGTGTCGCAAGAGGGTTTGTACACCTTCAGAATGGGTGCACACCCGTCTTACTTACCAACTTCACAAATGAGCGTCGCCACCTCGCGAAAGGTACCACCGTTGCATTCATCGAGGAAGTCGCCGAAGTGACCAATTTAACCACATTGGGGACAACTTCGGATGAGTCACCGACAGCTGACATACACATACCCGTGGAAATCGACCAGAAACTCTCGACCACAGAGAAGGATGCTTTAATACGCCTTGTGCGCGAATTCTCCGATTGCTTTGCCACGACATCTAAAGTGCGCCGTACGCCGGTCGCGAAGCACCGAATAATTACGGACGAGTCCGCCAGGCCTGTGCGGCAGCACCCGTACAGAGTGTCGCCTAAGGAGCGGGAGGCAATCAAGACGCAAGTGGAAGAGATGCTGGCAGATGATGTTATCCAACCGTCGAGAAGCGCATGGGCCTCACCTGTCGTGCTAGTAAGAAAAAAAGACAACACCCTCCGTTTCTGCGTTGATTACCGCAGATTGAACAGTGTTACAAAGCGAGACGTCTATCCCCTGCCCAGAATTGATGACACATTAGACCGCCTGCGTGATGCTAAATTCTTTTCTTCATTGGACCTGAAATCTGGCTATTGGCAGATCGAAGTCGACGAGCGAGATCGCGAGAAGACGGCGTTCGTGACACCGGATGGCCTGTACGAATTCAAGGTCCTTCCCTTCGGCCTATGCTCTGCGCCGGCTACGTTCCAGCGCATGATGGACACTGTTCTGGCTGGACTCAAATGGCAGACGTGCCTCGTGTATTTGGATGACGTTGTTGTGTTTTCTCGCACGTTCGCAGAGCATTTGTCCCGCCTGAAAAGTGTCCTGGAAGCCATTCGTGCAGCGCAGTTAACTATCAAGCCGGAGAAATGTCACCTAGGTTTTCAAGAGCTTAAATTTCTGGGCCATGTTGTGAGTGCTAATGGCGTTCGACCAGACCCCGAAAAAACGACTGCTGTAGCCTCGTTTCCTCGACCCAGTGATAAGAAGGCTATCAGACGCTTCTTGGGACTTTGCGCATACTACAGACGCTTTGTGGAAGGCTTTTCTCACATAGCGGAGCCCCTCACGCGACTTATGAAAGATAGCGTAGCCTTCGAATGGAGTGAGGAACAGCAGAATGCGTTTGACACACTCCGTGAGCGCTTGCAAACTGCACCCGTGCTGGCTCACTTCGACGATGCTTCGGACACCGAAATTCGTACTGACGCCAGCAACGTTGGCATCGGTGCCATTCTCGTACAGTGGCAGAACGGTGTAGAAAAAGTGATAGCATACGCTAGCCGCGCTCTTTCCAAAGCGGAAAGTAACTATTCCGCGACAGAGAAAGAATGCCTAGCAGTAGTGTGGGCTATCAGCAAGTTCCGCCCGTACTTGTACGGTAGGCCGTTCCGTGCTGTTAGCGACCACCATTCCCTCTGCTGGCTCGCAAACCTCAAAGACCCGTCCGGACGGCTTGCTCGATGGAGCTTACGGCTACAAGAATACGACATCACGGTCGTATACAAATCGGGTAGGAAACACTGTGACGCTGACTGCTTGTCCCGAGCACCGCTTCCGGCCGGATCGTCCGACGCCGACGAGGAATATCCGTTCATCGGAGTCGTTCATATTGCGGATATGGCAGCACATCAATTGGCCGACGCAGAATTGCGACCACTCATTGAATACCTTCGCGGAAACGTTACCACGGCTCCACGCGCCTTTCTTCGGGGACTAAATTCTTACTGCCTACTAGACGACGTACTGTACAAAAGGAATCACGACCATAGCAAGGAGAAGTTTCTCCTCGTCATTCCGTCAGCATTACGAACTGAACTTTTACAGGCCTGCCATGATGAACCAACCGCTGGGCACCTAGGAGTCAGCCGCACGTTTGCAAGAATCCATCAGAAATACTACTGGCCCAAACTACTAACATCAGTGCAGCAGTATGTGAGGACCTGCCGTGACTGCCAGCGACGCAAGGCACCAACCGTCAAACCCGCAGGACTACTACATCCGCTGGATCCGCCGGACGCACCATTTCGCCAAATTGGAATGGATCTACTTGGCCCATTCCCGAGGTCGTCATCGGGGAACAAGTGGATTATCGTTGCTACGGATTATTTGACGCGGTACGCTGAGACGGCAGCGCTTCCACGTGCAACTGCTGCAGAGGTGGCCAAATTTTTTCTCTACAACATCGTTCTCCGACATGGCGCGCCTGCTGTTATTATAACAGACCGCGGCACAGCATTCACCGCAGACTCAGTGCAGGACGTCCTCCGGTTGACGCACAGCGCTCATCGGAAAAGTACCGCATACCATCCCCAAACAAACGGCTTGACGGAGCGACTAAACCGAACATTGGCAGATATGCTGTCTATGTACATTGACCTTCACCACAAGACCTGGGACGAAATTCTTCCCTACGCCACCTTCGCTTACAATACGGCTGTGCAGGAAACTACTCACTTCACTCCGTTTGAACTTGTGTACGGTCGCGAGGTCACTACGACGCTAGACGCAATGCTGCCTGTTGACAACGGTGCAATAACCAACGACAATATCGAAAACCTGACGCAGAGAGCTGAAGAGGCTCGCCAGCTGGCCCGCTTTCGAATCCGCACACAGCAAGAAATTGATACCCGACGGTACAATACCGGACGTCGCGATGTGGAGTACCGACCCGGCGATCTCGTACGGGTATGGACACCCGTTCGCCGTCGCGGCCTTTCAGAGAAGCTACTACGGCGTTACTTCGGGCCTTATAAGGTTCTGTCGCGTCTATCGGACGTTACCTACGTCGTGGTTCCAGAAGGAAACGCGTGTTCCTCTCCAAGGCGTCAACATTGCCCAGACGTTGTACATGTCGTACGCCTGAAACCGTATCACGCCCGATGACAAGGCGATGACTGTTCGTCCGCGTTGGCGTCCCCGCCGCATGCTGACGTTGTAACCAAGTGGTTATGATTATCCTCTTGTTTTGAACGAGTGGCATCGGGTCGATGCCATCCAGGAGGGGGGGCAATGACACGGCTGGTAATGAGTTTGAACTTTGACGCCATGCCCTGGGCAGGCATTCACCAACCGCTCTTGTTTCTCCACATACCCAACTTGGGGGATAGCCGCTGATAACTTGTGGAGACGACGACGACGCAGAAAGGGACCCGGAGAAGAAGAGAAGGAAGAGGAGCTCGAGAGTTCGGCAAAGGCTAGAGGTTCGCAGCTTGCTTGTGGGCACAAGTTCGCCTGTGTAAATAAACCATTCCGCTAGTAGTTTTGTTTATACCGTGACAATATAAAGCCGTGCTGTTTACTTACAAGAAAATTCTGTACAGAACTTGACAGTAATTTGTACAGCGCTGTATTAAACAGCTTGGAACAAGCACAAAGGAGAGAAACTGCTCTGTAGTTTGTTGCATCCGATTTGGAGCCTGACTTGAAAATAGGACGCACTCGAGAAATTTTCCACGCGAGAGGGAACACGTTTGTTTTTAGACACTGGTTAAATATCACCGTCAAAACAGGTACAAAAATGCTGCCGTATGTTTTGAGAATAGCTGGAGGTATTCCGTCAGCTCCACACGACAATGACGGTTTCATGCGCTTTAGGCTCTCCAAAACCAACTGCTCGTCCATAAGCACTAAGCTAGAGCCTTGCACGCGATTTAACAATATGTTCATTTCAGAGACGTCACGCTGGCCGCATGTGGCCCAGAAGTGCTGAGCAAAGTGGTTGGCGACATTATGAACTTCTTCCCCAGAGGAATCTACAAGATTGATAAGATCATGTGAGTTGTTCTTACGGGACCGGATGTATCTCCAAAATGTTTCAGGCTGAGAATTCGCACTACTCTCTACAGAATCGAGATAGGAGCGCTGGTCCCGCTCATAAAGGTTTTTACATAATTTACGGTAAGAGCAGAAGTTCTGTTTCCATTCGTCATTCCCGGTTTTCTTATACTTTTTGTGGCAGCGGTCTTTTAATTTAAGAGTCGTACGAAGTTCTTTCGAAAACCAATGTGGGTGCTTGGAGTGGTTTGGTTTATACTTGGGAATGAATTGGTCCATACCGCTTTTGACAATTTCGGTGAACCGTTCGACCTGTGCATTGCAATCAGGAAGTTCTTGAATTTCCGACCAATCAAACGAAGAAAAAAAGCTATACAAGCCAATGTAATCCCCACGTGCATAACAGAAGGGAGAGAGTTCATTATACTTTAGTGAGGTACCACAATGCCGAATCGAAACGGGAGCCGAAACTGAAAATGGAGGATGAAGCTTGTCGGATTTGACAAGAGAGATATCCACCATTGATACTCGCGCGTTCTGTATGTTTGAGAAGCAGAGGTCTAAGATATTTTCGGAGCACTTTTTGATGTTATTCAGTTGTGCTATGGATGTGAAATCTAGGAAGTCTAAAACAATGCGAGATTTTTGCTGTACGTAATAATTGTAATGCTGGTTAGTTAGACTGTCCCATTGTACACCAGGTGCATTAAAATCCCCCAGAATGATAAAATGGTGATTTTTGTGTGAAGCGCAAACTTCTTCTACAGAAGTAAGTAGCTCATTGAACGAAGAAATAGGAACATCGGGGGTAATATAAAACGCCCCTATTAAAAGCCTCTCGCCCCCAGTCAGTCGGATGTCCAGCCACACACACTCATTGTCGCCCTCAAGGTCTTGACGCCTCTTACACTGAAGACCACAATCGACCGCAACCAATACGCCCCCTCCCTTTTGTTTAGCCCCAGTAAAATTCCTATCTTTGCGGAAAACTTGGTAATTTGGAGGGAAATAATCATTTGAGCTAATGTCGCTACAGAGCCAGGATTCAGAAATTACAATAATTGGAAAATTTGAGGGAAGTACATTAGCAAAAAATTCGGACGCTTTAGTGCGAAGGCCGCGCGCATTTTGATAGTAAATGTCCACCCTATTGTTAGTTTTTTTCATCGTGTGGGACATCAGTGGAACAGAATATTTTGGGATGCAGCTTTCCGCGGAAAGGTTTGAAAAGGCAGCCCTTCGGCCAGAACAATGGATCGCTCAAACGCTCGAAAGAGTCCTCATCGACCGTAACGCAGAAGGAAGAATATGAACTGTACTTGGACTTCAGCCGCTGACAAGCCAGAGGTATGACATGTACCGTCGAAAGATGCTCCGTTAATTGGGCTGAAGTGGTGCACGGTGACAGTTTAGACATGAAGATGTGTCTCGGACGCTTAATAATATAATAATAATTATTATTATTATTATTATTATTATTATTATTATTATTATTATTATTATTATTGGCCGCATGATGGCGCCCAGTAAGGAAAAGTGCCTTCTCTGCTGCCTGGCTTTCTTCGGCAGGCAGGAGTTTTTTCGATGTTCTGCGTGTAAACGCCGTGCGCACGGAAAGTGCATTGTTCTTCCGGACGAGGAACTGCAGCGTTTGATCTCCGGTGAGCAGCCGTTCGTCTGCAATCTGTGTGTGGCTGCGGCGTCACCCGCTAGGCCTAGCGACCCCGGTGACCAAGCCAGCGAAGACGGTGAGCCAGCGAACATCCCGGCCAAACGAGTGGCGTCCCCTGTCGGAGCAAGCTTCAACCCTTCGGCGGACCTACGCGCAGAGGTAGCTGCGTTGAAGAATCTCCTGTCCGAAGCCTGCGCCAGCCTCTCTTTTCTCGGGGATGTTGTCATCGAGCTGCGCGAGGAAAACCGGCTTCTTCGACGGGATAATGTGGCTGGGCTTGCCCAGCAGGCTGCAATCGTCGCTTCCCTGCGCGAGGAGGTTCGCTGCCTGCGAGGGGAGCTCGCGCGTCCCCCGCCTTCTCCGCCTGCTTCCCCGAAGCCTGCTAATCCTTTCATGCCGCCTGTGACGTCACCGCAGTCTGGTATCCCTACGAGGTCGTCGTTCGCCGAAGCCGCCGCCGGTGCAGCTGGTGAATGTGCCCCCTTCCTGTCCTCTACCACAGCTTCGCCGTTCGTTGACCGCCCCAGCAGTCAACCCGCTACGGCCTTGAGCACTTTGGTTTTCCCTTCGGTCCACCCTCTGCCCCCGCCTCCTAGGTCCGACACTGCGTTTAATGGCCCGCCGACGAACTTGCAGAAGAAAAGGAGCCCTCCCCGCGTGGGTGCGTCGGAAGCTTCTCAGTTGGTTGTGGTACACCGACCACCCAGCTCCAGGGCCATCTTTGTTTCAAAACTGTCGGCTAACACCACATCTGCTCAACTGTTGGCCCACTTGTCAACTGTGCAAGTTACGCCATTGTCGTGCAAATGCCTTAGGACTAAGTACGACTCCTATTCTTCTTTTTGCATAACTGTTAACGAGGAGTGTTTTAGGCGCCTGAGCGACCCGTCTATGTGGCCAAAAGGCTGCCTTTTCAAGCCGTTTCAAGGCAAGGTCCACCCTGGTATGCTGCACAGCTCTGAAATAACTGAAAATGATCAGTAAGTACGAGAGTTTCGACATATACTATCAAAACACTAGAGGTCTACGAACTAAGTCCTCTGAATTTATTAGAAATATTGTATGCTCTAAATTTTCTGCTGTTGTCATTACTGAAACCTGGCTTTCCGATGATATCTCGTCTTCCGACTATTTCCCTTCTAACTATCAAATCTTTAGAAGCGACAGAAAATTAACTGGACCTAAACAAAAAGGTGGCGGGGTTCTCGTTGCCGTTGATCATTCAGTGCATTGCATGCGGCGTGCTGACCTCGAGACCCTAGACGAATCAGTCTGGCTTGAGGTAGGCCTCACGAAGGGCGAGAAGCTACTCATCGGTGCATTCTATATATCCCCGGATGTATTACCTTCCGAATTTAATCGAACACTTACATCCATAAAAAATGTCTCAAATGCACACTCCAACCATAAGCTCATCATACTTGGAGACTTCAACACCCCAGGTATTCGCTGGAACAGTCTTTCCTTTGAGCACAAAAACCATTATGCAGCGCAGAAATGCAGCATGCTATTAGATTTTCAGTCGTTTACCTCTATGCAGCAGTTTTGCCGCATAGAAAACTCTTGTGGTAATGTTCTAGATGTGTGCTTCTCAAACTTAGAAAACGTACAAGTGTGTGCCTCCGAAATATCCCTTGTGCACCTCGACAAGTTTCACCCCCCTCTTATTGTCTCTGTCTCGGTCGCGACCCAGCATCGCTCTGGCGGTGTTGACAATTGTTCAGTCCCGCGATATGCTTTCAAGCGTGGAGATTATGCTGGGCTGTATCACTTTTATTCATCTGCTGAATGGTCTAGTGTTTTGGATGTCAATGATGTTGATGAACAGGTTCGACGTTTTACCGAAATAGTCAGAAGTGGCATGGAAAAGTATATCCCTTGTTATAAGCCTGTTCCTTCCAAATTTCCCCACTGGTTTTCTAAAGAACTTCGAAGTTCGCTTAAACTTAAGGATAGCGCCCACAAAAAGGCCAAGCTTTCTGGGCTTGACAAGTGGAAAGCGGAGTTTAGTCGGTATCGCTCACTTTGTAAAATCCTCTACCGGCGTGACCACCAGCTTTATATAGAATCGTTAGAGGCTGCTGCGTCTCAGAAACCGGCTGAATTCTGGAGGTATGTACGCGGCCGTTCTAAGGCGTCTAAAGAACACGTTAGCCTGCTTAATTCCGATGGTGAAGACGTTGAGGATGTTGCCACTAGTTTTGCTCAGTACTTTCATTCTGTCTTTCAACTGCCAGATGGCAACGACGAACGCCTATCGTTTAATAACTCTAATTTTAACACACTTAGGTTCGATGAAAAAATTGTCAATGATAGCCTTCAACGGATGAAACCATCATTTTCCTGTGGTGCAGATGGAATTCCAGCAGCCCTCATGAAGGCTTACGGCAACATTTTTGTGCCTGTCTTAACTTCCATTTATAATAACTGCTTACTTTTAGGTAAATTTCCTCGTGCATGGAAGATCGCTCGAATTTTTCCAATATTTAAGTCTGGTGATAAGTCAGCCGTTTCTAACTATCGCCCGATCTCACTACTTTGTGTCGCCTCAAAACTCTTTGAGTCAGCTCTGCACAAAGTTCTTGCTGCCTGCGTCAAGAACGTTGTGATACCAAATCAGCACGGCTTTTTCTCGGGTCGATGGACGGTCACAAATCTTGCAAGCTTTATGACACAGGCTTCGGCTGCAGTTTGTGAAAACGGCCAGTTGGGCGTTATTTATTTTGACCTCAGTAAGGCGTTTGATGTGGTGAACCATCGGTTATTAATTAACAAGCTTGCTAAGTCCGGTGTAGACGCAAGCCTTGTTGCCTTGTTGTCCAACTATCTCCTTGACCGGTCCTTTTATGTAGATGTTAACTACAAAAAGTCTAGTGTTTACCCTGCAACAAGTGGTGTACCCCAGGGTTCCGTGCTGGGTCCATTATTGTTTTCTGTCTTTATCAATGATGTTTCAACAGTGTTAACAAACTCTTCTTTTCTTCTCTATGCTGATGATATCAAACTATTTAGGCACATTAGCGGTGTTCAGGACTGCTGTGCCTTGCAGAGGGATGTGTCGGAATTATCGGTCTGGTGCAGGAAAAACTGCCTAATTTTAAACCCCACTAAAACAAAGATTGTCACCTACAGCCGGAAAACCCACCGTCTGCTGTTTTCCTACAGTATTGAGGGAGCTCCTCTGCAAAGGGTTGAGGAGATTAGGGACCTAGGGGTGCTTTTCGACAGTACCCTCTCTTTTTCTCCTCATATTAGGTTCATCACCCGGCGAGCACTCCGAAGCCTTGGAAATGTGTGTCGGATTACAAAGGAATTCTCTTGTCCAGATCCATTTCTAAAGCTATACAATGCAATATGTATACCACAGTTAGAATATGCTTCTGTTGCCTGGAACGGCATCTCCAAATCTAGTAGTGAATTAATACAACGTGTGTAGAAGAAGTTTTTATCCATATTTAAGCACCGTCATCACAATCACAGTTTTCATCCTGATTCTGACTTATCCATAGTCCCTTCCATCCCTTCCTTGAACTGCAGACGTATGCGTGCAGACCATACATTTCTTCACAAAATTGTTCATGGTGACCTTTCTTGCGCAGACCTGCTTAACTGTTTAGAGATTAGTGTACCACAAAGGCCCACCAGGTCGCATCGCCCGTTCTTGACCGCTGCGCGCAACTCCAATCATTCTCCTGTGCGCAGAATACAGAATTGTTACAACCACTTCTTTGAACGCCTTGACATCTTTCAGAAATCCTTTACAGTTTACCGTACAACGCTGTTGAATACAGTATGTTGAATACAGCATGTTAAACACCTATGATATGTCTGTCGTTCTTTTTTTTTTCTGGAATTTGATCTCTATGCGGTTGTGTCTATCCAACTGATAGTTGCCTATTTTTGAAACTGTTTACTGTCATTTGTTCGTTTTTTCATTTGTCTCTACACTCTTTCCATTGTTTTTGTTGTATTACTGTCAAACTTTGTTGCTCTGCCTGTCGTGTGGCCTTTACGACGGGCAGAGCAACATAGGCATCTTCTTTTTTTATTTTTTACCTGTACCCAGGCTCCGCCTGTGCTTTATTTCTGTCATTTGCACTACTTCAATTTGTGTGTGTCTTGTCGCTTGTTTGTTTCTTGCAATATGTTTCTTGTATTTTGTTTTCATGTAACTACCCGTGCGCCAGCACTCAGGCCTCTGGCTGTTCCTGGGCACGTAAATAAACATGATTGATTGATTGATTGATTGATTACTATTAAAACCAATGTTGATGACAAAGTAGATCAGCTTAAGGAATTTATCTTAAGCAGTATGCGCAAATATATTCCACAATATACTCCTAAACTCCATAAATATCCCCCCTGGTTCTCGTCTGAACTTATAAGTGCTCTAAAGCATAAAGTTCGCGCACACAGAAAGCTTAAAAGCACTCCATCTCTCGAGCGCAAGGAAGATTTCCGATGCTTTCGAACTCTTTGTAAACGCCTATATAAACGGGATCACAATTCATATATTGCACACTTAGAAAAAAGCGCCTCTGACAGGCCGGCTGAGTTCTGGAAGTATGTACGCAAACGGTCTAACAAAAGTGAAGAGCCTTTAATACTACTGGACTCCAATGGAACAGAACTACAAGCCGTCGCTGACTTTTGCCACGCAGTTCTCTTCCGTTTATAAAGCCTCTGACTATAGCACTACTATCGAACAACACTTGGAAATCAACACACCCAATGCTCTGTCACTAGATGAAAATCTCATCAGCGAACGCACTAAGCGCTTGAAACCATCCTTATCATGTGGTCCAGATGGTATCCCCTCAGCCATAATAAAAGCTTATAGCAGTATATTGGTCCCAGTACTGACTAGCATATTTAGTAACTGTCTGATTACTTCCACATTTCCTAGCATGTGGAAAATTGCTCGTGTTTTTCCAGTATTTAAGTCTGGCTCTAAAACTGATGTCTCGAATTATCGACCGATTTCTCTTCTCTGTGCCATGTCAAAGATTTTTGAGCTGGCCCTTCACCACATACTGTCTTTTAATGTGAAAAACTTATTGAATAATATACAACATGGATTTGTCCCTGGCCGCTCAACCGTCACTACTCTTGCCAGTTTCATGACGCAAATATCTATACCTGTATTCCAGAGAGGCCAGGTCGACACCATTTACTGTGACCTCAGCAAAGCGTTCGATGTAGTCAGTCACTCAATGCTTATGGTTAAACTTGCTCATTTTGATGTTGACACCGCTGTTGTGAATCTATTGCATAGCTACATTCGTGACAGATCATGTTATGTTGCCGTCAAAGGCCACACGTCCTCCTTTTACAAAGTGACCAGTGGTGTACCTCAGGGTTTGGTATTAGGCCCACTCCTCTTTTTAATGTATGTTAACGACGTTTCTTCTGCCATTCGCAATTCTTCTTTCCTTTCGTATGCAGATGATATAAAGATATTTAGGGAAATTCATTCATTTAACGACTGTCGCTTGTTGCAGTCTGATTTGTGTTCTTTTTCAGAATGGTGTAAAAACAATAACCTTTCTCTCAATATTTCAAAGACAAAAGTCATAAGTTTCACTCGCAAATCATCTAGGGTACATTTTTTATACTCTGTCAATTCTGTGTCTTTATGTAGGGTTTGTGAGATCAATGATCTCGGCGTTCTCTTTGATAGCACCTTGCATTTTTCAGCTCATACTAAGCGTGTTGCTATGCGGGGTCTTCGTTCTCTCGGCTGTGTTTGTAGAATATCGAGAGAATTCAATTCTCCTATGCCACTCTGCAAATTGTACACTCAACTTGAGTATGCATCTGTGATCTGGAATGGCATCTCTAATTCCTTAAGTAACGTAGTTGAGCGTGTCCAGAAAAAATTTCTAAGCGTTTAAAACCATCGCTTCGCTAAAAATGACTCTGGCTCGTGTTCTAACACCGTTCAACTATTGTCACTGCCTTCACTTTGCTGCCGGCGAAATCGCGCCGATCTCTTCTTTCTTTTCAAGCTCGTTCACGGTACTATATCCTGTCCTATACTGCTCAATAGTATTAATTTTCGGATTCCGCGGAAGCAAACAAGAGAGAGCAGGCCGTTTCTTGTAACTACCCGCCTCTCTCAGCACTCAACCCTCAACAGGATACAAAGTCTTTATAATTTTTATTTTCTTGACCTTGATGTTTTTGATGGGTCACAGTCATCGTTTTCCTCCAAGGTTTCTACCGTTATAAGATAACAGCACATGTGCAATTTGCTCTATCCTTCTCTTTTAGTTTATCTGGCGCATTGTTGTATGTATCTATGTATGTATGTATGTATGTATATTATCTGACTTTTCGTCATTATCATTAGCTATTTCTCATACTGTGTTAATCTACTTTTGTCCTGTCGTCCTAATATTTCTGTGCGCATTGTATCTCTGATAGTTTTCTTCTGAACAGTCATCTTGTTCTATTGTCTTATTCTTTTTTTTTTGTTTCTTTTTTTTTGTGCGCCAGCATCAAGACCTCTCGGTTGTTCCTGGGCACGTTAAATAAATGGTTGATTGATGGATTGATTATTATTATATTATTATTATTATTATTATTATTCGCCGCATGATGGCGCCCAGTAAGGACAAGTGCCTCCTCTGCTGCCTCGCTTTCTTCGGCAGGCAGGCGTTTTTTCGATGTTCTGCGTGTAAACGCCGTGCGCACGGAAAGTGCATTGTTCTTCCGGACGAGGAACTGCAGCGTTTGATCTGCGGTGAGCAGCCGTTCGTCTGCAATCTGTGTGTGGCCGCGGCGTCACCCGCTAGGCCTAGCGACCCCGGTGACCAAACCAGCGAAGACGGTGAGCCAGCGAACATCCCGGCCAAACGAGTGGAGTCCCCTGTCGGAGTAAGCTTCAACCCTTCGGCGGACCTACGCGCAGAGGTAGCGGCTTTGAAGAATCTCCTGTCCGAAGCCTGCGACAGCCTCTCCTTTCTTGGGGATGTTGTCACCGAGCTGCGCGAGGAGAACCGGCTTCTGCGACGGGACCATGTGGCTGGGCTTGCCCATCAGGCTGCAATCGTCGCGTCCCTGCGTGAGGAGGTTCGCTGCCTGCGAGGGGAGCTCGCCCGTCCGCCGCCTTCCCCGCCTGTTTCCCCGAAGCCTGCTAGCCGTTCCACGCTACCGGTGACGTCACCGCACTCCGGTCTCCCCATGAGGTCGTCGTTCGCCGCAGCTGCCGCCGGTGCAGCGGGCGAAGGCGGCCCCCTCCTGTCCTCGACGAACGCTTCGGCATTCTTAGAACGCTCCAGGGGTCAACCAGGTGCGGTGTTGAGTGATTTGAGTTCCCCATCGGACTGCCCTTTGCCTCCGCCTCTACGGTCCGACACTGGGAGTAATGGCCCGCCGGTGAACTTAGTGAAGAAAAGAAGCCCTCCTCGCGTTGGTGCATCGGAAGCTTCTGAGTTGGTTGTGGTGCGCCGACCGCCGAGCTCCAGGGCCATCTTTGTTTCGAAGTTGTCGGCTAACACTACATCTGGGCAACTGTTGGCCCACTTGTCGAATGTGCAAGTCACGCCATTGTCATGCAAACGCCATAAAACCAAGCATGACTCCTATTCTTCTTTTTGTGTAACTGTTGACGCAGAGTGTTTCAGGCGCCTGTGCGACCCGTCTATGTGGCCAAAGGGCTGCCTCTTCAAGCCGTTCCAAGGCAAGCTCCACCCTGGCATGGTGCACAGCTGTGAAACTTCTGAGAATGACCTGTAAGAACGACACTCTCGTCATCTATTATCAAAATGCTCGGGGTCTACGTACTAAGTCCTCCGAATTTCTTAGAAATGTTGTGTGCTCCAAATTTTCTACTATTGTTATTACTGAAACTTGGCTTTGCGATGATATCTCATCTTCAGACTATTTTCCTCCGACCTATGAAATTTTTAGAAGTGACAGAAAGTTAACTGGGCCCAAGCAAAAGGGTGGCGGTGTTCTCATTGCCATCGATCGCTCAGTGCAATGCGTGCGGCGTGCAGACCTCGAGACTGAGGAATCAGTCTGGCTTGAGGTAGGCCTCAAGAGGGGCGAGAAGCTGCTCATCGGTGCATTCTATATAACCCCGGATATTTTACCTGCTGAATATAATCTAAAGCTCACATCTATTGAAAGTGTTTCCAATTCACACTCCAACCATAAGCTAATTATACTTGGGGACTTCAACACCCCAGGTATTCACTGGAACAGTCTTTCATTTCAGCAAAAAAACCATTATGCAGCGCAGAAATGCACCATGTTATTAGATTTTCAATCATTCACCTCCTTGCAGCAGTTCTGCCACATAGAAAACTTCTGTGGTAATGTCCTAGATGTGTGCTTCTCGAACTTGAAAAACGTAGAAGTGTGTGCCTCCGAAATATCTCTTGTACACCCCGACAAGTTTCACCCCCCTCTTATTGTCTCTGTCTCTGTCGCTGCCCAGCATTGCTATCGTGGTGTTGACGATTGTGCAGTCCCGCGATATGCTTTCAAACGTGGAGATTATGTTGGGCTCTATCACTTTTATTCATCTGCTGAATGGTCTAGTGTTTTTGATGTCGATGATGTTGACGAACAGGTTCGACGTTTTACCGAAATTGTCAGGAGTGGCATGGAAAAGTACATCCCTTGTTATATGCCTGTTCATTCCAAATTTCCCCATTGGTTCTCTAAAGAACTTCGAAGTTCGCTAAAACTTAAGGACAGCGCCCACAAAAAGGCCAAGCGTTCTGGGCTCGACAAGTGGAAAGCGGAGTTTAGTCGGTATCGCTCACTTTGTAAAAGCCTCTACCGGCGTGACCACCAGCTCTATATAGAGTCGTTAGAGGCTTCTGCGTCTCAGAAACCGGCTGACTTCTGGAGGTATGTACGCGGCCGTTCTAAGGAGTCTAAAGAACACATTAGCCTGCTTAATTCCGATGGGGAACAGGTTGAGGATGCCGCCACTAGCTTTGCTCAGTACTTTCATTCTGTCTTTCAACTGCCAGATGGTCACGACGAACGCCTATCGTTTAATAATATGTCTAAATTTAGTACACTTATGTTTGATGAAAAACTTGTCAATGATAGCCTTAAACGGATGAAACCGTCATTTTCCTGTGGTGCAGACGGAATTCCAGCAGCCCTCATGAAGGTTTACGGCAACATTTTTGTGCCTGTCTTAACTTCCATTTATAATAACTGTTTACTTTTCGGCAAATTTCCTCGTGCATGGAAGATTGCTCGAATTGTTCCAATATTTAAGTCTGGTGTTAAGTCAGCCGTTACCAACTATCGCCCAATCTCACTCCTTTGTGTCGCCTCAAAACTCTTTGAGTCAGCTCTGCACAACGTTCTTGCTGCCTGCGTCAAGAACGTTCTGATACCAAATCAGCACGGCTTTTTCTCGGGTCGATCGACGGTTACAAATCTTGCAAGCTTCATGACTCAGGCTTCGGCTGCAGTTTGTGAAAACGGCCAGTTGGATGTTATCGATTTTGACCTCAGTAAGGCGTTTGATGTAGTGAACCATAAATTATTAATTAACAAGCTTACTATGTCCGGTGTTGATGCAAGCCTTGTTGCCTTGTTGTCCAACTATCTCCTTGACCGGTCCTTTTACGTAGATGTAAACTTCAAAAGGTCTAGTGTTTACACTGCAACGAGTGGTGTACCTCAGGGTTCTGTGCTGGGTCCACTATTGTTTTCTATCTTTATCAATGATGTGTCAACAGTGTTAACAAAATCTTCATTTCTTCTCTATGCTGATGATGTAAAACTATTTAGGCACATTAGCAGTTTTCAGGACTGCTGTGCCTTGCAGAGGGATGTGTCGGAATTATCGGTCTGGTGCAGCAAAAACTGTCTAATTTTAAATCCAGCTAAAACAAAGGTTGTCACGTACAGCCGGAAAACCCATCGTCTACTGTTTTCCTACAGTATAGAGGGAGCTCCTTTGCAAAGGGTTGAGGAGATTAGGGACCTCGGAGTTCTTTTCGACAGTACCCTCTCTTTTTCTTCTCATATTAGGCTCATCACCCGGCGAGCGCTCCGAAGTCTTGGAAATGTGTGTCGAATTACAAAGGAATTCTCTTCTCCAGATCCATTTCTAATGCTATACAATGCAATATGTATCCCCCAGTTAGAATATGCTTCTGTTGCCTGGAACGGCATCTCCAAATCTAGTAGTGAATTAATAGAACGTGTGCAGAAGAAGTTTTTATCCATATTTATGCACCGTCATTACAATCACAGTCCGGGTCCTGATTCTGACTTACCCATAGTTCCTTCCATTCCTTCGTTGACCTGCAGACGTATGCGTGCAGACCTTACATTTCTTCACAAAGTTGTTCATGGTGACCTTTCTTGCGCGGACCTGCTTAACTGTTTAGAGTTTAGTGTTCCACAGAGGCCCACCAGGTCGCATCGCCCTTTCTTGACCGCTGCGCGCAACTCCAATCATTCTCCAGTGCGCAGAATACAGAATTGCTACAACCGCTTCTCTGAACGCCTTGACATCTTTCAAAGCTCCTTTACAATTTACCATACTGCGCTGTTGAACACAGTATGTTAAACATCTATGATATCTCTGTCGTTCGTTTTTCTTTTTTTTTTTTTTATTGCTGAAATTTGGTTTCTCTGCGGTTCTGTTTAACGAATATAGTTGCCTGTTTTTGAAACTGTTTACTTATCATGCTTGTCTTATCATTTTTCTCTATACTCTTGTCATTGTTTTTGTCGTCTTACTGTCAAACTTTGTTCTCTGCTTGTTGTGTATTCATTACAATAAGCTGAGCCACAAAGGCATCTTCTTTATTCTTTTTTACCTGTACCCAGGCTCCGCCTGTGCTTTATTTTTGTAATTTTCGCTACTTCAATATGTGTGTGTCTTGTCGCTTGTTTGTTTCTTGCAATATGTTTCTTGTATTTTGTTTTCATATAACTATCCGTGCGCCAGCACTCAGGCCTCTGGCTGTTCCTGGGCACGAAAATAAACATGATTGATTGATTGATTGATTATTTTTATTATTATATTTAATAACTGTCTGATTACTTCCACATTTCCCAGCATGTGGAAAATTGCACGTGTTTATCCAGTATTTAATACCCCTGCTACACTGGGGTCCAAATGTCATTTAAACCAAATGTCATTTGACTCAAATGGGTTGCTTCAAATGCCATTCAGAATCCGCCCTGCTACACTACAATTTCGATGGCATTTGAAAGCTTTCACAACTGTTCGCTGTGCTGTAGTGGTGCTGTTGTTGTCCCGTTCCGTTTTCGTACACTAATACAACAATCAAACTTAGGAGCAGTCCGAGGCAGTAAAATGATATCAAATTAGAAGAGACACCAGTTTTGACTAAATATGGCTGTCTTGCGTTGTTTTTGTTTGTGTTTTTTGCAACTGACCCACTGGTTTTGAGAGTATGAAAATTAAATATGTTGATTTCGTATTTTAAGTAAATAAACAGTGAACAAAGTTTCACAAACAACAATATTTTGTTAGTTTTACGTACGGAAGTATTATATTTTTTATTGCCGATCGAAGACGCTGCGTCCGAGAGTGCTGGAAATGGCATTTGGAATCTTAAATGTCTCTCTCGGTGCTCATTTGGCTCAAATGTCATTTGAGCCAAATGGCATTTAAAGACCTACTGTAGCAGCACAACTTGGCATTTGAGCCAAATGACATTTGGTTCAAATGACATTTAGACCCCAGTGTAGCAGGGGTATAAGTCTGGCTCCAAAACTGATGTCTCGAATTATCGACCGATTTCTCTTCTCTGTGCCATGTCAAAGATTTGTGAGCTGGCCCTTCACCACTTACTGTCTTTTAATGTGAAAAACTCATTGAATAATATTCAACAAGGATTTATCCCTGGCCGCTCAACCGTTCCTAATCTTGCCAGTTTCATGACGCAAATATCTACACCTGTATTCCAGAGAGGACAGGTCGACACCATTTACTGTGACCTCAGCAAAGCGTTCGATGAAGTCAATCACTCAATGCTTATGGTTAAACTTGCTCATTTTGATGTTGACACCGCTGTTGTGAATCTATTGCATAGCTACCTTCGTGACAGATCATGTTATGTTGCCGTCAATGGCCAAACGTCCTCCTTTTACAAAGTGACCAGTGGTGTACCTCAGGGTTCGGTATTAGGCCCACTCCTCTTTTTAATGTATGTGAACGACGTTTCTACTGCCATTCGCAATTCTTCTTTCCTTTTGTATGCAGATGATATAAAGATTTTTAGGGAAATTCATTCATTTAACGACTGTCGCTTGTTGCAGTCTGATTTGTGTTCTTTTTCAGAATGGTGTAAAAACAATAACCTTTCTCTCAATATTCCAAAGACAAAAGTCATGAGTTTCACTCGCAAATCATCTAGCGTATCTTTTTTATACTCTGTCAATTCTGTGTCTTTATGTAGGGTTTGTGAGATCAAAGATCTCGGCGTTCTCTTTGATAGCACCTTGCATTTTTCAACTCATACTAAGCGTGTTGCTATGCGGAGTCTTCGTTCTCTCGGCTGTGTTTGTAGAATATCGAGAGAATTCAATTCTCCTATGCCACCCCGCAAATTGTACACCGCAATATGTCTTCCTCAACTTGAGTATGCATCTGTGATCTGGAATGACATCTCTAATTCCTTAAGTAACGAAGTTGAGCGTGTTCAGAAAAAATTTCAAAGCGTTTACAACCATCGCTTCGCTAAAAATGACTCTGGCTCGTGTTCTATCACCGTTAAACTATTGTCACTGCCTTCACTTCGCTGCCGGCCAAATCGCGCCGATCTCTTCTTTCTTTTCAAGCTCGTTCACGGTACAATATCCTGTCCTATACTGCTCAATAGTATTAATTTTCGGATTCCGCGGAAGCAAACAAGAGAGAGCAGGCCGTTTCTTGTAACTACCCGCCTCTCTCAGCACTCAACCCTCAACAGGATACAAAGTCTTTATAATTTTTATTTTCTTGACCTCGATGTTTTTGATGGGTCACAGTTATCGTTTTTCTCCAAGGTTTCTACCGTTATAAGATAACATCACATGTGCAATTTGTTTATATCGTTCTCTTTTACTTTCTCTGGCGCATTGTTGTATGTATGTATGTATGTATGTATGTATGTATGTATGTATGTATGTATGCATGTATGTATGTATGTATGTATGTAGGTATGTATATTGCCGCGAACCATACATTGGGTTTGTTTATTTGTGTTTTGCTTTTACCGCCCGGCTGCGCCGGTCTGCGTTATCTCTGCGCCAAGAGAAGCGCGTGTACCATTCTTTCTTTCTGTGCCGCATGCGTTATCTGTTGTGATGGGGAGAGCGTTCCGATCTAACGTGAACGGCCCAGAATGATCTTCTTGGATCTACTATGTTCTCGATGCGAATCGACGTTTGGAGAACCACGCGCGCCGAAAGATAAAAGGCCTGCAGTGCGGACGCCGGGGCATTCGATTCGACGACACTCGCCTGTGCAAGTCACTTTGTTGACCGCTGCTTCGCCGCCTCTGTATTCTTTTGAGTTGTTAGGGGAGCACAAGTTCGCTCCAATAAACCCATACCAGTCGCCTAACCGCCGTAGCAATGCTGATTTCGCACGTGGAAGGTCCCCCAGCCCACGCGGGGGAAACTAAAAGCAGCAACTTCTGGAGGTGAAGTTGCACAACGGCGGAAAAATGAAAACCCTCCAACGACGCAGCGACTTGCTGAAGACCATCATTCAGGACATGCCCTCAACCCGACGACCCGACCTAGCCCTAACGAGACTCCTGAACACGACGACAGCTACACGGCGCGACGCGTACCCGACCTGACCGAGACGTCCGTTGAGAAGACGACGACAACGACGATGCACAGTGCCCGACCGTCAACACGTGCAAGCAGAGATACGACGCCCCGACGAACCCGGAACTCGAGGAAGACTGCATCTGACGTCAAGGTGTCCATCGACGGCTTTGACGTAGTCGCCCTCGTAGACACAGGAGCTGACTATTCGGTAATGAGCGGACCATTTGCGTCTAAACTGAAGAAAGTTATGACCAGATGGGACGGTCCGCGTATACCCACAGCAGGAGGCCACCTCGTGACGCCAAGTGGAACGTGCACATCGCGCGTCACCATAGACGGCACGACTTACCCTGCCGCGTTCGTCATCTTGCCTAACTGCTCCCGCGACGTAATTCTCGGCATGGACTTTTTGACGGACAACGGCGCAATAATTGATCTGCAGACCAAGTCGATAACTTTTTCCTCCGTTCACTCCATGACGCCGGAACCGAACCCCGAACACCGTGCAGCTGTAAGGATAGCCGATGATCATGTCACCCTGCCACCCCGCGCAAGTTTGATGATCACCGTCTACTGTGAAGGTGCTGCTCCTGACGTTGACGCTATCGTGGAGAGTGACCAAAGGGTGCTTCTCGACCGCGGTGTGTCTGTCGCAAGAGGCATTGCGCGCTTCAAGGAACACCAATCCCACATTTTGGTTACTACTTTCACCGAGGAGTACCAGCATTTAAACAAGGGCGCGGCAATTGCATTCCTCGAAGAAACGCAAGTAGCAAGTGACGTGATCGCGGTCGCCGACTTTGAACGCACCCCCGTAGAAACCTTCAAGCTCCCGCAGCCTTTCGACGTGAATCCGGCGCTACCGCAAGAACAACGGAACAAATTATTGGCTTTGCTGCGTCGCTATAGCGAATGTTTTTCGTAGAGCGCAAAACTACGTCAGACCCCTCTAGCGAAGCACCGAATAATAACCGAAGATGGAGCAAGAACTACCCGACAGTCACCGTACCGCGTCTCTTCACACGAACGGGAAGCCATCCGGACTCAAGTCGACGACATGCTCAGCGACGACATTATACAGCCATCGAAAAGCCCCTGGGCTGCGCCCGTCGTACTCGTAAAGAAAAAAGACGGCACATTAAGGTTTTGTGTTGACTACCGGCGACTGAACAAAATCACGAAAAAGGACCTGTACCCCCTCCCCCGAATCGACGACGCCCTCGACCACCTCTGCCACGCGAAGTACTTCTCATCGATGGACCTGAAGACCGGCTACTGGCAAATTGAAGTGGACGAGAGAGACCGAGAGAAGACTGCATTTATAACCCCAGACGGCCTATACGAGTTCGAGGTGATGCCGTTTGGGCTGTGCACAGCACCAGCGACGTTTCAAAGAGTCATGGACACTGTGCTAGCTGGCCTTAAGTGGCACACCTGCCTCGTATACCTCGATGACGTAGTGGTATTCGCCCGGACTTTCGACGAACACCTTGCAAGGTTGGAGTCTGTACTCGAGGCCATTTGTACGTCGGGGTTGACGCTGAAGCCTGAAAAGTGCCGTTTCGCATACGACGAACTCAAGTTCTTGGGCCACGTCGTCAACGCCGCGGGAGTCCTACCTGACCCGGCAAAAACTTCAGCTATCGCGAACTTCCCTAGGCCGAAAGACAAGAAGGGCGTGCGAAGATTTCTCGGGCTGTGCGCATACTACCGGCGCTTCGTCGCAAACTTCGCACGCATTGCAGAGCCACTCACGCGCTTGACGAAAGACAGCACCCCTTTCAGCTGGGAAAACGACCAACAAAAAGCATTCTCCGAGCTGCAAAAACGCCTGCAAAGCCCGCCCGTGCTCGCTTATTTCGACGAAAATGCCGAAACGGAAATGCACACGGACGCCAGTGATATAGGCTTGTGTGCCGTCCTTGTCCAAAAGCAAAGCGGCTGCGAAAGGGTAATCGCCTATGCCAGCCGTGGTCTGTCGAAGGAGGAGAAAAACTATTCTGCCTCTGAGAACGAGTGCCTGGCTATTATATGGGCGATTTCAAAATTTCGCCCATACGTGTATGGAAGGCCATTCAAGTTTGTAACAGACCACCATGCGCTGTGTTGGCTCGCCAATTTGAAGGACCCCTCTGGCCGTCTTGGGCGGTGGAGCTTGCGCCTGCAGGAGTTCGACGTTACAGTCGTTTATAAATCCGGCAGGAAACACTCCGACGCCGACTGCCTGTCCCGCGCCCCCGTCGACCCACCACCAGAAGACTCTGATGAAGACAGCGCGTTCTTCGGGATCGTGACGGAGAGCGACCTAGCCGCCCAGCAGCGTGCCGACCCCGACTTACGCGTCATAATCGAGTACTTCGAGGGATGCAACGTTGCCGTTCCTAGGACCTTCAAACGCAGCTTACCAGCATTCAGCCTGAGAAACTCCGTCCTCGTGAAGAAGAATTTCAGCCCCGGAACAAGAGCGAATTACCTTCTCGTCATCCCCGCGGACCTTCGTGACGAAATTTTGGAAGCGTGCCACGACGACCCGTCTTCCGGACATCTCGGCACAGCCCGCACTATTGGAAAAAATCAAGGCGAGGTACTACTGGCCCGGCCTTACCTCTGACGTCACCCACTACGTCCGGAGCTGCCATGACTGCCAGCGACGAAAAACGCCGCCGAAAAGACCCGCCGGACTTCTGCAACCGATCGCCGTCCCATCGAGACCATTTCAACAGATTGGAATGAACCTTTTAGGCCCGTTCTCTACGTCACGATCACAGAGCAAGTGGATTGTCGTAGCGACAGACTACATGACGCGCTACGCAGAGACCGCCGCTCTTCCGAGGGGGACTGCACAAGAAGTGGCAAAGTTCTTTATAAGCCAAGTTGTGCTGCGACATGGAGCCCCGGAAGTCGTAATCACAGACCGCGGAACGGCATTTACTTCGACTGATGCAAGGAGTATTACGTTACAGCAACACGGATCACCGAAGAACGACGGCGTACCACCCCCAAACGAACGGACTAACAGAACGTCTGAACAAGACAATCGCAGATATGCTGTCAATGTACGTTGACGTTGAACATAAGACTTGGGACGAAGTGCTCCCGTATGTCACGTTTGCGTACAACACGGCTATCCAGGAGACGACGCAGCTGACGCCATTCGAGCTTGTCTACGGTAGAAGGCCGACTACGATGCTCGACGCCATGCTTCCGCACGTAGAAGACGACGACCTCAACGCCGACGTCCACGAATATCTTCAACGTGCGGAGGAGGCCCGCCAGCTCGCTCGAGTTCGTATAACGGACCAGCAGCTGGTGGATGCGGGCCGCTACAACCTCCGACGCCGAGACGCCGAGTACCAACCAGGGGATCGTGTGTGGGTTTGGACTCCCATCCGACGACGCGGACTCAGTGAGAAGCTCCTGCGACGATATTTCGGACCGTACCAGATTCTACGACGTGTTGGCCAACTTACCTACGAAGTGATCCCTGATGGTGACTCACGACAACGCAGGCGGCCAGAAGTCGTCCACGTGGTTCTCCTAAAACCTTTCTACGGACGATGACGAACTTTTATTTTCATTTGTTCGGACTGTCGCTTATGTTAGCATCGGGTCGATGCACTCTTAGAGGGGGGGTAATGCCGCGAACCATACATTGGGTTTGTTTATTTGTGTTTTGCTTTTACCGCCCGGCTGCGCCGGTCTGCGTTATCTCTGCGCCAAGGGAAGCGCGTGTTCCATTCTTTCTTTCTGTGCCGCATGCGTTATCTGTTGTGATGGGGAGAGCGTTCCGATCTAACGTGAACGGCCCAGAATGATCTTCTTGGATCTACTATGTTCTCGATGCGAATCGACGTTTCGAGAACCACGTGCGCCGAAAGATAAAAGGCCTGCAGTGCGGACGCCGGGGCATTCGATTCGACGACACTCGCCTGTGCAAATCACTTTGTTGACCGCTGCTTTGCCGCCTCTGTATTCTTTTGAGTTGTTAGGGGAGCACAAGTTCGCTCCAATAAACGTATTTCTCATTCAAGACAACTGCTTCGTCCTTGTCTTCGTGACAATATTATCTGACTTTTCGTCATTATCATTGGCTATTTCTCATACTGTATTAATCTACTTTTGTCCTGTCGTCCTAATATTTCTGTACGCATTGTGTATCTGATAGTTTTCTTCTGAACAGTCATCTTGTTCTATTGTGTTATTCTTAGTTTTTTTTCTTTTTTTTTGTGCACCAGCATCAAGACCTCTCGGTTGTTCCTGGGCACGTTAAATAAATGATTGATTATTGATTATTATTATTATTATTATTTTTTATTATTATTATTATTACTTGTGCGTGCAGACCTTACATTTCTTCACAGAATTGTTCATGGTGACCTTTCTTGAGCAGACCTGCTTAACTGTTTAGAGTTTAGTGTACCACAAAGGCCAACCAGGTCGCATCGCCCGTTCTTGATCGCTGCGCGCAACTCCAATCATTCTCCTGTGCGCAGAATACAGAATTGTTACAACCGCTTCTTTGAACGCCTTGACATCTTTCAGAAATCCTTTACAATTTACCGTGCAGCGCTGTTGAATACAGTATGTTAAACACCTACGATATGTCTGTCGTTCTTTTTTTTCTCGAATTTGCTTTCTCTGCGGTTGTGTCTATTCAACTGATAGGTGCCTATTTTTGAAACTGTTTACGTCATTTGATCGTCTTATCATTTGTCTCTACACTCTTGCCGTTGTTTTTGTTGTATTACTGTCAAACTTTGTTGCTCTGCCTGTCGTGTGACCTTTACGACAGGCAGAGAAACAGAGGCATCTTCTTTTTTTATTTTTTACCTGTACCCAGGCTCCGCCTGTGCTTTATTTCTGTCATTTTCACTACTTCAATTTGTGTGTGTGTTGTCGCTTGTTTGTTTCTTGCTATATGTTTCTTGTATTTTGTTTTCATGTAACTACCCGTGCGCCAGCACTCAGGCCTCTGGCTGTTACTGGGCACGTAAATAAATATGATTGATTGATTGATTGATTAACACATCAGAAAAAGAATAATGACTAGTTTAGATGTTTTTTATCAGAATGTGCGAGGTCTTCGAACTAAGGCGACTGAATTTTTGGTAATGTTCTGGCTTCTTGCTTTCCGTTAATAGCTATATCTGAAACTTGGTTGTGCCCTGATATTCTATCCAATGATTATTATCCTCAAAATTACCATGTATATCGTAATGATCGTGCCTTAACGGGATGCAAAACAAAACGCGGGCGGGGTACTTCTCGCAGTTAACAAATCTCTCCCGTGTCTGCTACGTAGCGATATTGAAAACGCAGGTGAGTCTTTATGGGTTGAAATTCATATTGTAACGTGGCGGCAGGACGGACGACATGAACGATGAGATAGTCAAACGATGTATTCACACTATTTACATGGCGGCCAAGCTGTACGCACACAAAGAACTTCTTCGTCGTCCGAGACTGTGATGGCAAAGCCACGCTGCATTGTTCTCTTCATCGTCTTCTTGTTACATGGCCCCCCGGTTGAAAGCGACCGTCCCGGTCGACGCCGTTGTAATAGGCGATGTGGTGAGGACGAAAGATGAGATGACATTGTACAATGAAGTCCTTGCCGCCACATAGGATGAGCGATGCCTGGTCCCGCGACACGACCTCGTCACGGCACCGACGAAACGTCGAAGGCATCCGGAACCACGTCTGACCACAGGGCTGGGGACACGTCGTCGTCGTCGTCTGGTCACACGTCCGCGGGTCTGCGCGCATCTGGATGGACTCATCAAGGGCTGGGGATACGGGGCGGGGGGACGTCGTCGAGTGCTGATAGCGGCCGGGCTGGGGCTGTCCGACGCGGCTGACGCACCCTCGATGATTCCACCGATGCCGATGAGGTGCGAAGATGGGGCCAGGACGGGGATGACGACCCGCACTCTCCACCAAATTTAACGTGGCGGCAGGACGGACGACATAAACGATGAGATAGTCGAACGATGTATTCACACTATTTACATGGCGGCCAAGCTGTACGCACATAAAGAACTTCTTCGTCGTCCGAGACTGTGATGGCAAAGCCACGCTGCATTGTTCTCTTCATCGTCTTCTTGTTACAATATCTCTAAAACTGAAAAACTTCTAGTTGGTGTTTTTTACGTTCCTCCTGATGTAGTTCCTGACGCGTTCAATACGTTAGTCTCCCCCATTGAACAGGTGCTCACTACTCATTGCGACCTCAAGGTCCTCCTCCTTGGAGATTTTAACGCCCCTGGCGTTCAGTGGAGCCACCTCACCTGTTCCCACTACAACCACCACTTTCAACAGAAGGGTAATAGGTTACTAGATTTTTCGTCTTTCACTTCCATGGCACAGCGTAATCACATAAAAAACTGCAGTGGAAACATTCTGGACCTGTGCTTTTCAAACTTCGATGGCGTTATTGTGTCGCGCTCTGATTGTGCTTTAGTAATACCCGACAAATACCATCCTCCTCTTTCTATTTCCTGTTGCCTTCCTACAATGTTCCACCGTTCTGTAATTTCAAGCAATGCGCAACCTCGCTACGCTTTCGCCCGGGGAGATTACGTTGGGCTGTATGGCTACTTTTCTGCTGCCCCTCGGTCAACAGTCATTGACCACTCTGATGTCAATGAAGAAGTTGACAGTTTTACTGAGATTGTGCTTTTGGGTATGAAGAAATACATCCCGCAATATTTACCAAAGAAGTTCAAGTTCCCACACTGGTTTTCTTCTGAATTGCGGGATGCCCTGAAACTTCAAGAACGTGCGCACAGAAAGATGAAGCGCTCTGGTGTGAATCAGTTCGCTCAGGAGTTCCGGCTCCTACGTGCCCTATGCAAAATATTGCACAAGCGTGATCATGCTTTGTACCTGGCGTCAGTTGAAGCTAAAGCAACTCATCAGCCGGGAGCCTTCTGGAAGTACATTCATTCTAGGTCTAGTACAACGAAAGAATCTATTCGTCTACTGGATTCCAACGGCGATGAGGTTGCAGATGCGGCCGACTGCTTTGCTCGTCAGTTTTCTTCTTTGCTCGTCAGTTTTCGTCAGTTTTCTTTGGGCTTAGCGGCGGTAGTGCTGACGGCAGCGTCTCTTGTCACCAGGACGGTAACTCCGCTTGTTTCCAATTGGATGAGAACATCGTGCGGACCAGCATCAAGCGGCTAAAGCCCTCGTTTTCTTCTGGGCCAGATGGTATTCCTGCTGCAATTCTAAAAACGTATGCAAATATATTTGTTCCTGTGTTCACCTCAATATTTCATAACTGTCTCCGGTCTGGCACGTACCGTCGCTGATGGAAAATCTGTCGTGTATTCCCTGTTTTCAAGTCAGGCCCAAAAACCGACCCCATGAACTATAGGCCAGTGTCGCTTCTTTGTTCTGCCTCTAAAATATTCGAGTTATCTCTTCATACGGTCTTGTCTTTCTCACTTAAACACGTCCTCATTCCTAATCAACATGGCTTCATGCGTGGTCGCTGAACTTCCACAAACCTCGCATGCTTCATGGAGCAGGCTGTCCCAGCAGTCGTTGGTAGAAGCCAGCTTGATGCGGTCTACTGTGACATGAGCAAGGCCTTTGATGTAGTCAACCACTCGTTATTGCTTGCCAAGCTCATTCTGTTAGATGTTCACGCTTCTTTAGTGGGTCTTATACGTTGCTACCTCCAGGAGCGATATTGCTATGTAAGTGTTAATGGTCAAACATCATTTAGGTACAAAGCAACCAGTGGTGTACCCCAGGGCTCCGTTCTGGGCCCCCTTCTTTTTTTCTATTTTCATTACCGATGTTGCTTCTGCCATTCAAAATTGTTCTTTTTTGTTGTATGCTGATGATATGAAAATCTTCAGAGAAGTGCGTAATGTTCAGGACTGAAATTCTCTTCAGGCTGATATCGTGTCATTCCATCGTTGGTGTACCAAAAACGACTTATTTTTGAAACCCTCAAAAACGAAAGTTGTTTCCTATAGTAGGAAAACTCAACAGCTGCAATACTCCTATAAAATAGCAAGCACTGGACTGCCGAGGGTGAACGAAATTCGGGACTTGGGAGTACTATTTGATTCTTCTCTGACTTTCTCTTCCCACGTTACACAAATTACCGGACGCTCTCTTCGATGTCTGGGTGCTGTTTGCAGGTATTCTAGAGAGTTTAAAAGCCCTCTTCCTTTCTTAAAGTTGTATTCGGCTCTCTGCTTACCTCTTCTCGAATACGGTTCTGTTGTTTGGAATGGAACTTGCAAGTCCAATAGTGAGCGCATCGAAAGGGTTCAAAATAAGTTCCTTTCTATCTTTAAGCACCGTTTCCGTCATGTACAAGAAGACGCAAATGGCAGTATGTCTTGTCTCAAAAGTATTCCTTCCCTTTGGTGTCGACGAATGAGAGCTGACATTATCTTTCTTTATAAACTTCTTCATGGTGATATTTTGTGTGATGACTTGGTTGCACTTATCAATGTCAACTTGCCCAACAAACTTTTCTGAAGATTTCGAACTTTCAGAACAGATGCTTCAAGTAGACGACGCTCGTCCATCTGCAGAATACAATGTGCATATATTGAATATTACGATCGTCTTGATATATTCCAGAGCTCTTTGTCTTTGTTCTCTAATGAATTCAAAACTGTTGTAGCTAAAGTGCCTTAATGTCATTTATGTGCCGTATTTCTGTTCCATATTTATTTTATGCAAATCATCATCTTGCTTGTTTGTTTTTCACTTTTCCTGATTTTGTGTTGCTTGAATTTCTGTCGGTTTAAGGGTCAGTGCTTGTAACGCTGAACTTCGTTTTTCCATTTTGAAACTTCCTAATATTTTGTTACAAAACCTTTGTTTTATGTGTATAATCTATCTCCGTCATGTTCATTGAGTATTTGCTTGTGTATTTTCAAATTTTCACGTGCTTTCAACGTTTTTGCTGGCCGGGTGTGATGGCTTCAAACACTAGGCTTCCTTTTTTTTGCTGTTTTGCTTTCTGGGATCTCTGTAACTATTTTTACCTTATTGTTTCTTTCATATATATGGTTTTCTGTGTTGTTTTGTCATGATTTTAGTTTGTTTTTATGAATGCTTGTATATGGTGTACCAGTACCAAGACCCTAGGGTTGTTCCTGGGCACCAAAAATAAAGGTTGATTGATTGATTTATTGATTATTATTATGTCCCTGCCCCGGTCACTGGGATTGTACAGCCGAAGGGACGCCCAGCTCGCCTTCAACCGTCGTATGGCACTTCCCATCCGGGATCAATCACGGTGGTTTCACCGAAATTAACACACTCGGCTGACCAACAGCCGACACGTGACGCATCTCGGCGGCCACCTGCTATGTTCGTTTCTAGGCTATCACCGGATACTACTAGTGAAGCCTTGTCCTCCCACCTCACCAGTTTGAACGACCCTCCTGTGACCTGCAAACGTCTAAAAACAAGGTTCACCAACTATGCGTCGTTTTATGTCGTGTTCTCCGATGAGTACTTCGAACGCTTGCAAGACCCATCGTTGTGGCCGAACGGGTGCCTCTTTAAACGGTTTCTAGGCCCTCTTCATGAATCCATGCTACACTGGTCTGAAACATCTAATAATAATCCACCCGGATGCGCCTGAACATTCTCTATCAAAACGTTCGTGGCCTACGGACAAAGGCTAGTGAGTTTTTTTATTCTGTATCTTCATCCGATATTCACATTATTATTCTTACGGAAACCTGGCTTGAACCAGATATTGCCTCTGGGACTATTTTACCGAAAATTTTAATGTTTACCGCAGTGACCGGGACTGTACAAAAGGTAAAAGTTTTGGTAGGGGTGTTCTCATAGCTGTGGATCGTTCTATTACTTCCTTGAGGCGCAGTGATATCGAAACTGTGGATGAATCTGTCTGGGTTGAATTATGCTGCCCAGTTAAGCGGAATATATTACTTTCTACATTTTACTTTTCTCCAAATCTTCATCCACATGAGTATGAGTCAGGCATTTCGGCCATCGAAAACGTCGTCACCTCAAATCCCCGTCATGACTTCTGTATCGCTGGCGATTTTAACGCACCTGATATCGACTGGTTGGATGGTACCTTCCAGCATCAATACCACTATGCCATACGGAGAGGCACCTGCCTTCTCGACTTCATTTCTTTTACTGACCTCCAGCAAAAAAATAGTGTAAAAAACTGCAACGGAAACACGCTTGACCTTTGCTTTTCCAATCTTGATTCTCTCAGTGTTTCCAAGTCCGACTTTCATCTTGTGTGTCCTGACAAGTATCATCCCCTCTTGCATCTTTCTTTACCGTGTTCCCCTCAGTTCATTCGCTCCTGCCCATCTGCCCGTCCTGCCTTTAACTTTGCCGCTGGGGACTACGTAGGTTTTTATAATCATCTGTCGGAGTTAGATTGTTCTGAGGTTTTGAACGTTGAAAAAGTTGACGTGCAAGTGGAGCAATTTTCTTCTATTATGCAAGAAGGTATGCGCAGATTCATCCCGCGTAAGCGGCCCAGGAACTCTAAATTCCCCGCTTGGTTTTCAGGTGAGCTCCGCGTGGCCCTGAAACATAAGAAGCGTGCCCATCGGAAGGCACGACGGACAAATAGTGAGTCATGGCAACAGCAATTTGTCTATTACAGGTCTTTGTGCAAAGTGCTCTATAAGCGGGATCGGTTACTGTACATCTCTGCTGTTGAAAATGATGCTACGCGGAGTTCCAGATGCTTCTGGCAGTACGTCCGTTTTCGCTCCGGCACGAAGAGCCGAGAACACATCAGCCTTCTCGATGAAAAGGGAAATGATATCGCTTCTGTTTCCGGTGCATTTGCTGAGCACTTCAGTTCAGTATTTGGACCCAATGCCCTCTCGCGCGCCCGCGAACTGTCTTCTTCGAATTTCTGTATCACCCTTATATCCGAAGAAGACGTTCTCAAGGCACTCAAACAGCTAAAGCCATCTCTTTCCTCTGGTCTGGATGGAATTCCGTCCGCACTACTAAAAGCTTACGGGGTCATAATAGCTCCGATTCTCGCTTCTATATTTAATAACTGTATAAAATCATCTACCTTTCCACGCCTTTGGAAACTCGCGCGTATTGTTCCAGTGTTTAAGTCTGGTGTAAAAACAAAGGTAGAAAACTACAGGCCAATTTCTATCCTCTGCTCGGCAAGCAAACTGTTCGAATCAATTTTGCATGTAATTTTGTCGAGTAGTGTCAAAAACATCCTTCTTCCAGAACAACACGGTTTTTTATCTGGCCGTTAAACTACTACAAACCTTTTGTCTTTTATGTCCTTTGCCTCGGAAGCTGTGCGTGGGCGGGGTCAGCTCGATACCGTGTACTGTGACTTCAGCAAAGCGTTTGACGTAGTTGACCATTCCTTGCTTCTGCATAAAATGTCTACTTATAACATTCCCGTTTGCTTCGTGGAGTTACTCAGCAGCTATCTTAATAATAGGTCATGTTTTGTCTCTGTTAATGATAAAGAACCAGCTGCCTACTATGCTTCCAGTGGTGTGCCTTAGGGGTCTGTTCTGGGGCCCCTTTTGTTTTCTTTGTTTGTTAATGACGTCTCAGCCTCTATAAATCACTCTTGTTTTCTGTTATATGCTGATGACATCAAAATATTTAAAGAAGTTACTAGCGCTGAAGATTGCATAGCTCTTCAATCTGATGTGGATGCTTTTAGCAACTGGTGTTCCGCGAACAAACTTGCTCTTAGTGGCACTAAAACGAAGGTTATGTCCTACACTCGTAAAACAAACCCCATACTTTATCCGTACGTTGTGAAAAGTGGGCCACTACCACGTGTGTGTAAAATATGTGACCTTGGAGTGGTATTTGACAGTGGGGTAAACTTTTTTGCTCATGTAGATTCTATTTCTAAGCGCGCCCTTCGCCGCTTGGGGTTTGTCTGTCGAATATCAAGAGAATTCAGCAACCCTGTCTCACTACTAAAGCTTTATTTGTCTGTTGTCCGCCCTATTTTTGAGTATGCCTCTGTTGTTTGGAACGGCACGTGCCAGTCGAACAGTAATATACTTGACAAAGGGCAAAATAAGTTCATATCTACCCACAAACATCGTTTCTCGCGCCACAGTGGCAATGCTTCAGACTTTTTTACTTCTAATCCTCTCCAAAGTTTGAAGTCAAGACGAACCAATGCTGACCTAATTTTTTTATTTAAACTTGTACACGGGATTATTTCTTGTTCGGAGTTGCTTGCAAATGTAAATCTTAGAGTACCGTCGAAACTTACCCGTAAGTTTCCTATACTTCGTACCCGTAAGACATGCAATAGACACTGCACATTGTACCGCCTTCAAGAAACCTACAATCTCTACTCCCATAATATTGACCTGTTTCATACACCCCTTCGGTCTTACATGTGCGACCTTCTGACTTCTGTCTCTCCCCGACTTGGTTCCGACCAGTTTTAATTCTATTTTCATTGCCCTATTTTCGTTTATGTTGCTCGCCTTTGTTACTGTTCCTACTCATATATATCTATATCTGCCCGTTTGTATTGTCAAATTTTTTATGACACTGTGTTTTATCGTTTCGTGTTTGTTCAAATTTGAGTATGCCGAAATCATTGATTTTGTTAAATGACCTTTATTCTTCATTCTAGTTTTTTTTTCGCTTGTATTTTGTTGTTCTTCTCACGCGTAGATGTATTTGTGTCGTCGTCTGTCTTTTTCTTAAGTGCGCCAGAACAAAGGCTACGGCTGCACTATAATAAAGATATTGATTGATAAAGAGATTGATTGATTATTATTATTATTACTTTAATTACCTTGATATATTTAATGATTGCCCTACTCTGTTTCGCAAACATGTCTGTGAGTTTGTATTGGCGTAACTGCCAACTTTTCTTATTCTGCATTTGTCTTTTATCCTTGAGTTCATGCACTTAAATGACTTTCATTCCGTAACTTCAACATAAGCTATCCTTTGGCTTTTTTTGTATCTTGTATTTTATTTTGTATTTTAGAGATGTGTACATTATGTTTCGTGTGTTTCTGTTTCCGTGCGCCAGCACAAAGGCCCCCCCCGGCTGTTCCTGGGCACGGAAATAATTGATTGATTGATTGATTGATTGATTGATTGATTGATTGATTGATTGATTGATTGATTGATTGATTGATTGATTGATTGATTGATTGATTGATTGATTGATTGATTGATTGATTGATTGATTGATTGATTGATTGATTATTGCATCCCGGCTGGGCGCAGCGTGGCGCCCAGCCGGGATGCATGCTTGCTCTGCTCCTGCCCTTTTTTCGGAAAACAACAGTTCTATCGCTGCAAAAGCTGTGTAAAGCTTGTGCACGCAAAGTGTGTGACCTGGCCGGACTACCAACTGGAACTTTTGAGGGCTGGATCGCGGCCATTTTGCTGCAACTTGTGCAATTCTACCAAGTCGGGCGCTAAGCCTAAAGACGAGATGGAGGCATCCCCGACGGAAACGTGTTCTGCGCATCCCAGCGCTCCCCCGACCAGTTCCTCTCTCTCCCCTCCGGGAGACCTTTGTGGTGAGATTGCCGGTCTCCGCCGTCTTCTCCTCGACGCGCTGTAGGGAATTTCTTTTTTGAGCGACGAAGTGTCGCAAATGCGTGAAGAAAATGAGCGCCTCCGAAAGGACCATTCCCGCGTAGCCGAACAGCAGGCTCGAATCGTCGCCTCCCTCCGCTCCGAGGTTCGTTTTTTTTACGTGAGGAGCTGGCCCGCCGTGTGACCCCCGCGCCTGCGAAGTCCCCGACGGTTGTTCGATTTCAAGCTTCCGTGATCCCCTCAACCTCCGACAACCCCTCGCCCTCCGACACGCCTCGAGACACCAAGACCAGTCCTGTTTGCCCTACGCCGCCAGCTCGTCAATCCCCTCGGGGCAACGCCTTGGCGATCCTGCCCGACCCCCTTTGACAACAATTGCCACAAAGGGTGAAAAGAATGCAAAGAAGGGAAACAGGCCTGCATTCCTTGGAGCCATGGAGTCGTGTGCATTGTCGGTGGTTGAGCGGCCGCAGCGTCAAAGGGCAATATTTGTTTCAAAGTTGAGCCCTGACACTGCCACTGCTGACCTCAAGAAGCACATCGAATCTCAAAATATTTGTCCCATTTCCTGCCGGCGGCTGAAAACAAAATATTTGTCGTACTCCTCATTCTACGTCATGGTTGACAAAGAAAACATGAAGCGTCTGAACGACTCCTCTATGTGGCCGCGTGGCTGCATTTTCAAGCCATTCCGTGGGATTCTACATGATGACAAGCTCCATCCTTCAGAGTCTGTAATTGACAGTGAAGGTGTGTAATTTGGACATATTTTACCAAAACGCTCGTGGTCTACGGACTAAGCCAACTGAATTCTTCGCTAATGTTATTTTGTCTTCGTTTCCTGTCATTGTGATTACCGAAACTTGGCTGTGCAATGAGATTTCCTCATCAGACTATTTTCCATCAAGTTACAACACCTTCCGCAGTGATCGTGACTTCAGTGCAACCAAACAAAAATGTCGTGGCGTACTTATGGCTGTAGATAATTCTCTGAAATCTGTTCGCCGAAGTGACATTGAAACTGTTCCGGAATCAATATGGGTCGAAATTAGCCTTGATCGCTGCGAAAAATTGTTGATTGGGTCCTTCTATGTGCCGCCTAGCATTACCCCAATCTCTTTTATAGACATCATCTCTTCCATTGAAAATGTCATAGCTTCACATAGGAAGCACAGGATTGTTGTTATTGGTGATTTTAATACCCCTGGTATCGACTGGAGAACACTTAAATATTCTCATTACCATCAATACATAGAGAATAAGTGCGGCCTGCTATTAGATTTTCTTGCTTTTAATTCCCTTCAACAACATAATTTTATTGCCAATCCTTGCGGTAACATATTAGATCTGTGTATTTCGAACAATCAGCCTATTGAAGTGTCACTCTCTGACGGTTACCTTGTTCGTCCCGATAAATTTCACCCACCACTTAAACTAACACTCTCTCTGTCAGGGGAAAAACAGAGCTTTCAAAATAACATCGACAAATCGCCCAGATTTGTTTTCAAAAAAGGTGACTACGTTGGCTTACACCGTGACTTATCCTCCATTGACTGGTCTATGGTAACTGAAAAAACCAATGTTGATGACCAAGTAGATCAGCTTACGGAACTTATCTTAAGCAGTATGCGCAAATATATTCCACAACATACTCCGAAACTCCATAAATATCCCCCCTGGTTCTCGTTTGAACTTATGAGTGCTCTAAAGCATAAAGATCGCGCACACAGAAAGCTTAAAAGCACTCCATCTATCGAGCGCAAGGAAGATTTCCGATGCCTTCGAACTCTCTGTAAACGCCTATATAAACGGGATCACAGTTCATATATTGCACAATTAGAAAAAAACGCCTCTGACAGGCCGGCTGAGTTCTGGAAGTATGTACGCAAACGGTCTAACAAAAGTGAAGAGCCTTTAATACTACTGGACTCCGATGGAACAGAACTACAAGCCGTCGCTGACTGTTTTGCCACGCAGTTCTCTTCAGTTTATAAAGCCTCTGACTCTAGCGCTACTATCGAACAACATTTGGAAATCAACACACCCAATGCTCTGTCGCTAGATGAAAATCTCATCAGCGAATGCATTAAGCGCTTGAAACCATCCTTATCATGTGGTCCAGATGTATCCCCTCAGCCATACTAAAAGCTTATAGCAGTATATTGGTTCCAGTACTGACTAGCATATTTAATAACTGTCTGATTACTTCCACATTTCCTAGCATGTGGAAAATTGCTCGTGTTTTTCCAGTATTTAAGTCTGGCTCCAAAACTGATGTCTCGAATTATCGACCGATTTCTCTTCTCTGTGCCATGTCAAAGATTTTTGAGCTGGCCCTTCACCACTTACTGTTTTTTAATGTGAAAAACTCATTGAATAATAATCAACATGGATTTGTCCCTGGCCGCTCAACCGTCACTAATCTTGCCAGTTTCATGACGCAAATATCTACACCTGTATTCCACAGAGGCCAGGTCGACACCATTCACTGTGACCTCAGCAAAGCGTTCGATGTAATCAATCACTCAATGCTTATGGTTAAACTTGCTCATTTTGATGTTGACACCGCTGTTGTGTAGCTATTGCATAGCTACCTTCGTGACAGATCATGATATGTTGCCGTCAATGGCCAAACGTCCTCCTTTTACAAAGTGACCAGTGGTGTACCTCGGGGTTCGGTATTATTCCCACTCCAATTTTTAATGTATGTTAACGACGTTTCTTCTGCCATTCGCAATTCTTCTTTCCTTTTGTATGCAGATGATATCAAGGTATTTAGGGAAATTCATTCATTTAACGACTGTCGCTTGTTGCAGTCTGATTTGTGTTCTTTTTCAGAATGGTGTAAAAACAATAATCTTTCTCTCAATATTTCAAAGACAAAAGTCATGAGTTTCACTCGCAAATCATCTAGCGTATCTTTTTTATACTCTGTCAATTCTGTGTCTTTATGTAAGGTTTGTGAGATCAATGATCTCGGCGTTCTCTTTGATAGCACCTTGCATTTTTCAGCTCATACTAAGCGTGTTGCTATGCGGGGTCTTCGTTCTCTCGGCTGTGTTTGTAGAATATCGAGAGAATTCAATTCTCCTATGCCACTCCAGAAATTGTACACCGCAATATGTCTTCCTCAACTTGAGTATGCATCTGTGATTTGGAATTCCATCTCTAATTCCTTAAAAAACGTAGTTGAGCGTGTCCAGTTAAACGTTTCAAAGTGTTTACAACCATCGCTTCGCTAAAAATGACTCTGGCTCGTGTTCTAACACCGTTGAACTATTGTCACTGCCTTCACTTCGCTGCCGGCGAAATCACGCCGATCTCTTCTTTCTTTTCAAGCTCGTTCACGGTACTATATCCTGTCCTATACTGCTCAATAGTATTAATTTTCGGATTCCGCGGAAGCAAACAAGAGACAGCAGGCCGTTTCTTGTAACTACCCGCCTCTCTTAGCACTCAACCCTCAACAGGATACAAAGTCTTTATAATTTTTATTTTCTTAACCTGGATGTTTTTGATGGGTCACAGTTATCGTTTTCCTCCAAGGTTTCTACCGTTATAAGATAACATCACATGTGCAATTTGTTTATATCCTTCTCTTTTACTTTATCTGGCGCATTGTTGTATGTATGTATGTATGTATGTATGTATATTATCTGACTTTTCGTCATTATCATTGGCTATTTCTCATACTGTATTATTCTACTTTTGTCCTGTCGTCCTAATATTTCTGTACGCATTGTGTCTCTGATAGTTTTCTTCTGAACAGTCATCTTGTTCTATTCTGTTATTCTTAGTTTTTTTTATTTTTTTTGTGCGCCAGCATCAAGACCTATGGGTTGTTCCTGGGCACGTTAAATAAATGATTGATTGATTGATTGATTATTATTATTATTATAAATACCACATTAATACCTGAACAGCATGGTTTTTTCGCGGGCCGATTGACCACTACCAATCTCGTCAACTTCATGCTGCATGCTTCGGAAGCCGTGCAAGGGAGAGGTCAACTTGATGTAGTCTACTTTGATTTAAGCAAGGCTTTTGATGTCGTCTGCCACGAGCTCTTAGCCAAAAAACTATCTGATCTTGATATACAACCATCCCTGATATCTCTTATATGCAATTATCTATGTGATAGGTCATGTTACGTGCATGTAAATGGACAGTCTTCTCTTTCCTATTAGGTCACCAGTGGTGTCCCTCAGGGCTCAGTTCTCGGGCCACTTCTCTTATCAATCTTTATAAATGATGTCGCGACAATATTTAATGATTGTAATTTTCTTTTATATGCCGATGATGTAAAAATATTTAAATCTGTTTCCAACTCTGCCAGCTGTTCCGCTCTCCAGAGAGCAATCTCGTCCTTCTCTCATTGGTGCTCATGCAACAAACTCCTCATTAATACATCTAAAACTAAGGTAATGACATACACAAGAAAGACTGACAACATCTTGTTTCCCTATAACATCAATGGTGAATTACTCCCACTTGTGGTAGAGGTTAATGACCTAGGCGTCACTTTCGACAGTAAACTGAGCTTCTCTCCACATATTCAGGTAATTACTCGTAGAGCTCTTCGATCGCTTGGCGTTGTCTGTCGCGTGTCCAAGGAGTTCAAGGAGCCGATTTCTCTTCTCAAGCTCTACACAACTATATGTCGTCCTCAGCTTGAATATGCATCTGTTGTCTGGAACAGCACAAGCAAAACAAACCGTAAGCTTGTAGAAAGGGTCCAAAATAAGTTCATATCTATTTTCAACCATCGCTTTGGCGATAGTAGTAATTATAACCCTGGATCGCCCTCTTCATTGACGCTATCATGCTTAACTTCCAGGCGGAACAAGGCTGATATTCTCTTCCTCTTTAAAATTATGCACGGCATAGTGTCTTGTGGTGAGCTGCTACAGCATGTTCGTCTTTATGTGCCGCAAAAGTGGACCAGGAAACATGATACCTTTTGCAACCCCAATTGTCAGCGTGTCTTGTGCCCTGTGTTCCGACTGCAATGCACGTACAATCGGTACTCGGAATACCTTGATATATGTAATGATTGCCCTACTCTGTTTCACAAACATGTCTGTGAGTTTGTATTGGCGTAACTGCCAACTTTTCTTATTCTGCACTTGTCTTTTATCCTTGAGTTCATGCACTTAAATGACTTTCATTCCGTAACTTCAACATAAGCTATCCTTTCGTTTTTTTTTTGTTTTTTTTGTATTTTGTATTTTATTTTGCATTTGAAAGATGTGTACATTATGTTTCGTGTGTTTTTGTTTCCGTGCGCCAGCACAAAGGCCGCCCCCGGCTGTTCCTGGGCACGCAAATAAACGATTGATTGATTGATTGATTGATTGATTGATTATAAGCACCGGGAATAGTTTGTGTTCAATACTCGACATCATCGGCATGACGTCATAACGAGGTATTTTTTTTCGAGAAAGAGCAATGAAGCCTTCGGCGTTGGCAGCATTCGTGAACTGAAGTCTGCTCAGCTGAAAAAAAAAGGGATTTTTCTTTTTTAACGATTGTTTAGCATACGTATAGCGTCACACGGTTTCGGGAAAGTTTTCTATTACGTGGCTGTTCGGCTAATAATTTTTCAGGCTATGCTGGTCCACTTTGACATTTACACGAGAAATACAGGCTTTGGAAGCGGAAAGATTGTTTGTGGGATATCTTCAGCCGCCTGTATTCGCAAAAGCTCTAACTATCGTCACACCAGTCCGTTCACAAACATAATCGAACCGAAAATTTCAAAACGCTTTACCCGAAAACGCCGTGCAAGGATTCGTTTATCATGTACAGTATCTCTGCCGTTGTGATTATAAGAAGTAAAACATTCTCGCCTACTATTTTGCTGCTTTCATTCAGAAGAACTTTATGCCTGTAGTTTGTCATCGCTACACTGTGACCGGTTCACCCCACCCTGTCTTCACCACCTTTCCGAAATGGGAATACGTCGACGCCGTGTACGCTAATCTAACTACGTATACGCACTAATTCTAAAACGTTGTAACGTCCTCCAACCACTGCGTTTCGCGTAGTCAATTTTTGCGCGTGAACGCTTGCTCTAGCCGCGCACCATGGCGGTCACTGGAAGCCCAAACGATTGGACAATATCAGCCAGCCTATGCCTGAACAATCGTTTCTTCCGCTCCTATGGAGCTTAAATTGGATTAAGCCCGCATCAAAGTGATCTCGGTCTGCCCGTGATAGAAGGAAAAAGGCCGGATCACCATCCTGCGTGTCTCCCGGAAGGCAGACCTCGGCGATGGTCTCCTTGGCCCCGGCCACCACCTGGTTGAAGAGCCGCTGCAGCGTCGTCTCGAAGCACTGCGCCGTGTGCTCGTCCACGCAGTCCACCACGCGCTTCAGCTTCCTGCGTTCGCCGCGGGGGCAGAAGGGAGGGGGCTCCGTAGACACGCATGCATCGCACTCTGCACCCACGCCATTGAGTGTTGCAGGAAGAATGCTCGCCACGGTTTCCTTGTATATACAGGGTGATCAAATTTAAGTGGACTAGTTTATTTTTAAGTTCAAGATTTACGTGCAGAACACTTGTACAGTGACGTTCCGCGCCCAGGGTGAACAAAATGACGTGGTAAATATTGATTTCGGTGACTTCATTACTAAAGTATAAAAATTACTTTTTAGTGGCTGCAGTAAGCAGGCGTGTTTGTATTGAAAAGTTATGCGAATCGTGTTTCCACGCAGGTTCATTTAGCAGCATTCTTCCAGCGCATTCGTACTCCGAGATATCAAACTACGAAGCTCAATTGCCCTTCGCACGAATACGCATGTAAAACAGTGAACATCGGCGCGAAGCCCCTCCCTTTTGTGGCGTGCCAGCTGTTTAGTTTAAAAACGGGGTGGAGGCATAGAAAAAAGTGACATGGCACCCTTTCAGTTTTGGCCGGTGTTATCGCAATCTGCAGCACTAGGAGCGGCTATGGAAACACAGAACCAAAGAGAGGACTTTGCCCCGTTCGGTCTTCATGGTCTAGCATGTCCAATCATGCGAACAGCAATTACACATCACAGTCAGATATCTCGGACTACAGATGCGCTAGAACAATTATGCCAAATGAAACTGCGTGGAAACACGATTGCGCATAGCTTTTCAATACAAACACGCCTGCTTACTGCAGCCACTAAAACATTTTTTATTCAAATTTAGTAAATTAAGCTACCGACATTATTATTTATCACTTAATTTTATGTCCCCCTGGGCGCTAAATTTCAGTTCAGAGGTGATGCATCTTCACGTAAATCGAAGCCAGCCTGCAATTTGAAAAAAGACCTGTCGACTTCATTTTGATCACCTCGTATAGTAGTGGCGTATAATTTGAAATTTCGGTTCGCCTTAAATGACCCAGTAATGTAATAATAAAAACGAATATTGTGGTATTAAGGTTATTAAAAGACGCGTACCATGTCAGGAAGCATGTTTACTGCCCTCTCGGAAAATTGTTTCGGTTCGACAGAAAGAGTGGAAGAAAACTTTTAGATGATCCAGACCGGCATCGTGGTTTCAACAGGGTTTGGGTTGCTTCTACCTCCGGGCTAAACAGCGCACTGTCAGCCGGATGCGCGGCGCCGTACTTTTCGCCCCGTATGAAAAATACTTGACGAAGAGTATATGTTGTTGGGAACAAACGCGTATTGAATTTTCACACATCAGGCAAAGCAAACAGTGCCGCTGAGCCCAATGACGCGGGTTCGATTCCCAGCCGCGGCGGCTGCTTTCCTAATGGAGGCGAAAAGCAAAAAACGCCCACGTGCTTGGCATTTAGGCGCATGTTAAAGGAGTACTGACACCAAATTTTGACGCCTAACAAAATGATATAATTGGCTTCAGTACTTTGTACAGATGCTTCACAGAAATTTTTGCAGCGATCCTAGGCCGGAATCACATCTAAAATCGATTTTGATTGTCCCGGCCGCGAGCTTCCACAAATCGGCAGCACTAGCGAAATCGCTTACGACGTGACGAAACATCGGCCGACGTGTCTGGCTGGTTCAGGGTGACGTCATATAGTCGTTTTCGGAACCGGGAACGATATCCTGCGCTGCTATTGTCGGTGGCATTCGTTTGGGCAGGAGACGTGGGCGTAGCTGTGTGAGCAATGCTTATAAACTTTGCGTGTTCGACGTCTTCCCTCTTCAGTTCGTGACCGGCGCATGGTGTTCCCTTGCACTGGTGCCGAACACAGCGCGGTGCCGGCACCGCGCGGTGTGTCGACGCGCACCGCGGCGACGCGGCGGTGCGCGTCGCCGAGCTCGCCCAAGTTGTGCTATGGCAAGCTCGCGGAATGCGAAGTACTGCTCGTTGATGCCTGTCCGAGCAAATCGACGACGACGCCAAGATGCATTATTTTCCACGCGACGACATGCAGCGCTAAACGTGGACTGAGTTCGTGCGCGGCGGCGGCCGCAAGAACTGTCGCCCAAGCCAGCGGGCTCGGCGTTGCTCGGAGGCTTAGTATCGTTGCGACTATCTGATCGCTGGTATCTCTACAACTGCGAATGACCATCCCCTACACAACTTTTCACCACACTATCATCCCCCTTTTCGCATATGAAGCTTTATTTTGGCGATAATTTCTGTTTCCGCGATCGGTGACCAAGACATCTGCCGTGGCCTCTTTTGATTCCAGCGCGCAGGTGGCGCCATCTTTCGGCTGCTCGCCGCACCGCGGGGCCGGCAGTGCTGGGTCGGAGCGCCGAACCTCCGATTCCGGTCAGCGTAGGCTTACCATCGCGGCAAATATCTGAACGCCGCTTTTGAATTGAGCGCTGATAACAACCCCTAGCACAATTTTTCATCGCACTAACATCTGCTTTCTCGCATGTGGAACTTTTTTTCGCGATCAGATTGATTGTTCGTGACTGTTCGCAGCTACTGAACAAAACATTTTCCTTGGTATTTACAGTCGAATCTTCCCTCCCACAGGTAACCATATGCAGTAGCACTGATGCATTTATGCCTGAAATAGCCATAACCGATGCTGGCATATTTTTTCTTCTGACTAATCTCAAGACTTCTTCTTCGGCTGACAACACTGGTTTAAATAAAACTATTCTAAAAAAATATAGCACAAAGCATATTACCAATATTATCCGCTCTATTCCAACAGTCTCTATCCACCGGCGTTATACCCCATGACTGGAAGGTGGCGAAGGTTGTTCCATTTTTCAAATCTGGTGATCGTACCTCACCCCTGAACTATCGCCCTATTTCACTAACCAGTAATATATGCAAACTCATCGAGCAAATTATTCACTCCCAGATCAATAACTACCTCGAAAAACATAACCTTATTTTTCGTCATCAGCACGGTTTCCGTAAAGGCTATTCATGTGACACCCAACTAGCTGGATTCATTCACGAAATACACTCATCCGTAGACGCTGGAATTAAAGTCGACGCAATTTTCCTAGACTTTTCAAAAGCATTTGATCGTGTTCCTCACCATCGACTTGTTCACAAGCTTACGCTACTGAACATCGACTCTGCTGTTATAACATGGATAAAAGACTTTCTTTCTAACAGGATGCAATTCACATCAGTTAACAATCACAACTCCTCTCTAGTCCCCGTAACATCTGGTGTTCCTCAGGGAAGTGTACTTGGGCCCTTGCTTCTTCTAGTTTATAATTATTATCTACCAGACTGCGTTAAATCTAACATAAGGTTATTTGCGGATGACTGCGTATTATACCGTAAAATTCAATCTAACCATGACCACGATATTCTACAATCTGACCTTAATGCTATAAACACATGGTGCTCAACCTGGCTAATGCCTCTAAACCTTGCTAAAACAAAACTAGTGTCCTTTACTAATCACGCCTCCCAAAATTCAGCATCCTACATATTAAACGACAGCCTCGTGGACAGAATTTCCACCTATCAATACCTTGGCGTACATCTAACCAGTAACTTGACATGGAATAATCACATTAACCATATCCTCGCGTCTGCTAATCGTTCGCTTGGTTTCCTTAAACATAACCTCAGACATGCACCCGTGCGTTTACGAAAGTTAGCATATATTACACTAATACGCCCTAAACTAGAGTACGCGGCAGCCATTTGGGACCCTCATCAGGCATATCTAATAAATGACTTAGAAGCTTTATAAAACCGTACTGTCCGCTTCATCTTTTCAGATAACTCACCCTATACCAGCGTAACCGAATTAAAAAATCGTGCTGAACTTGAAACCTTATCGCATCGTCGCAACATATCTCGCTTAACATTATTTCGTAAACTGTACTACCATGCATGCCTTCATAACTAATTTATCTGTGAACCCGCCGCCATTTTTCCGCGTCAAGATCATTCATGCAAAATCAAACGCATCACCTGTCATACCATTGCTTTTGCCTAATCATTTGCTCCTCGTACCACAATAGACTGGAATAATCTACCATCAAACATTGTTACTGAACCGAATACCACGAAATCTACTAATTCTTTGAGCAAAAATATCAATGTATAATATGTATCAATGCACTGCCTCATTTCATTCAGTTCTTGCGTCGTCAGATGACATGTGGTAATATACCATGTGGTTATAATCGGTGTAGTTTGTTCTAGTTACTGTACCGATAGCTGTTCTTATTGTTCGACCGAATTTTTGTATTTGTTTGCACTCTAGCAATGTTAATTATTTCTGCCATTTTTTAGTTCTTGTGTTTATTTTCTTCTTGTTCTAGTTTATTAAACACCTTTGTAACCCCCCTACCCTATGTTATACCCTCCCCAGAGGGCCTTTAGGGTTTTTTTAAATAAATAAATAAAAAAATCCCCCCACCTCCCCGAAGGGGATCGTGCGGAAATGCGAATGCATTGGGTGCACCGGATTCTTCTTTGCGGTATCGTTGCCGCGAGGGATTCGACTTCACCGACTTACCCGCCGCGGTGGCTCAGTGGCTAAGGCGTTGCGCTGCTGAGCACGAGGTCGCGGGTTCGATTCCCGGCCGCCGCGGCCGCTTTTCTCATGAAGGCGAAAAGCAAAAACGCTCGTGTGTACGAGATTTCGGCGCACGTGAAAGATCCCCAGGTGGTCAAAATTAATCCGGAGCCCTCCACTACGGCGCGCCTCATCGCCTGCGTTGCGTCGGCGCGTTAAACCCTACAATCAATCAAGACTTCACCGACTTCCATCGCTATGAAGGCGCCAGTCGGCAAGCAGTCACGGAGAGAGGTGCGCGCTCCCTGCATTTATATGCGCAGCGAGCGGAGAGGGGTACGCGGAGAGGAGAGAGAGACCCGCGCCAGCCCGCGCGCGAGCTCTCTCTCCGCCCCGAGCTCCGCGATGCGAGCGCCCTCACACGCCGTGCTCGCTCCTCCTCTCCACTCACTCTCCGCTACTCCGCCCGAGCTCCGCGATGCGAGCGCCCTCACATGCCGAGCGCGTTCCTCCTTTCCCCTTGCCCTCTGATACTCCCCACCTGCTCCGGTTGCTAGGCGCGCGCCACAGCTGTTGCTAGGCGCACGCCGCTCAACGACGCAGGACAACCTGCGGCTAAGAAATGCATTCGCATTTAAAAATAAATTATAAGAGTGGCGACAAGCTGTGGCTATCACGGTCTGCGCCGGCTCGAGCCGCAGTGATATTACAAAACGGACGACTGCGAAGACGTCGCCGGCCTAATTGCCTGGCCAAATAAAGTTATTCTGTCTGCCGTGTGGCAGCGACTCATCCGAGTCTGACGATACAGACATGTCGACTGCGCGGGCGAGTGCTGACCACGTGCAATGGTAGCAGACGATGCCGCGGACGTCTCCGACGTCACGGGTGAGACCGTGACGTAAGGCTGGCCCGCTTGCAGGCTGGCCTTCGAACGGCCATTTTCCCGCGTGGCGACCGAATTTGAAACTGGTTGCAATACACGTGCTATAATTATGTCTGTGTTGGCGGCTGACGGCTTTCGGTTCGATTTTCGTAATTACGGGGCCAATAGGTATTCTTTACAGCATAAAAACTGAAAGCGAGAAATTTAGTGTCAGTACTCCTTTAAAGATCTCCAGGGGGTCAAAATAAATCCCCAGCCCTCCACTACGGCGCGCCGCGTCGGCGTGTTAAACCCCACAATCAACAAGGCAAAGAACCGATTTTGCCCAAACGGCACTAATCTAAGTGATAGATAGCGAGTGAAACATGGGAGCTTTCATGAAATATGAAACACTGCGAAAAAATAGGCTGACAGGGCTGCATGTTTCTACTTGAAACCCCGAAAGGCGTAATTAGTTCTTAAGATTCAAATAAAGGTCTTCCCTAATAGTATGCGTTGTTTCCTTGCCGCAAAGCAAATTTAGAATGAAAAAAGGCCAGAAGTTTTAAGAAAAATTTGACTAATATTGCCCAAAGGTTTCAGAAGGCTACTTCATCATTGTTAACTGGCGTAGTGTCCCCTCACAGCGCCAACTAATTCCTGGGAAGCTAGGAAGGAACATCCACGCCATCTATATTGAGAAATCGGCAGCCAATGAAGCGCGCGCTTTAGGTAACTAACCTTCGCCAGAGCTACTGGCGAGTAAAAGATCGTCTGTCTTGAGTGATTTTACGGAACTTCAAAAATACGTAAATACCTGAAGTGGCGTTGCCTCCGCCAAGGTAGTGGCATTATGCTCGCTGTATCAAAGAAACCCTATTCTTACACCATTCTTCCTGAAATGTATATTTAGATTATCTTATCATGTGCAGATCTGGCGCACGAAAAATTTATTTTTTCGGGAGGATATCGACCCCCTAACGCTCCGCCCACCTATACTGTCTCGCTACAAGTTGTTCTTAATACCGTAGTAACTCGCGTTGCAGACGCCCTGATTTTCTTACTAGGTGGCTTTAATTTGGCTCAAATCAAGTGTTCCTCCAAATCCCCAAGGTTAAATTTGATTTACTCTCAAAGTAGCGACTTCAAGAACCTCTGCTCAACTTTTACTCGTATTCAACTAGTTACCAAGCCAATTAGAATAACAGACAGTACCGCAAGAGTATTAGACTTGATACTTACCTCACAACTCGACTCAGTCTTCTTGCGTGGCATATTTACCCGGTTTATGTGATCATTTATTCTTTTCTTTTGACACCAGAAGTACCGACTTCAGGAATGCGTAAGACAACTACGCAAATTCCTGAATATGAAGAAAGAATATTTTGATGCTATTAGCACCAAACAGTTCACTTTCCTTGATATTATTCTAGACTATTTAAACAACTGTACTGTTGAAGCTAACTGGAACTTATTCTGGCGAAAGGTGCACACCCAGCAGACCCGGCTTCGCAAAATGTACCCGGCTTCGCAAAATCTCTTCTCACGAAAGAGCTCCGTGGTATAACGCCTAATTAAAACGAATATCAAGCCACAAGAAGCGCCTTTATTTTAAAGCGAAATTGCTGCCCTCAAACTCTCGCTGGGAGGCATGCAAAGTTGCTGACAATTCCTATCTATCCGCCGTGAAAAAGAAAAAAATCTAACTCTCTTCGCAGAACCTTGCCTAACCTGCCTCTACACAACCTCAAAAATATTTGGCGTCTTGTTAACCTAAACACGACTGATTTCATTTAACTTCTGAACCAAAATTACAAATCAGTTCCTGACAATGAGTGTTAGATTGTCCTAAACAGGTTTTTTATGCAATTTTGTGGTTTTTTCCCTGTACATCTCTACCTACCACACAGCCGTACGACTACTTACATATGAACGCAGTCATTATTGATAACCACGGAATTTATCAAAGAACACAGTCACCTAAGTCGTCTTCAAGCCCCGGTGTCGACCTTATAACTTCACAATTTCTTTAAGGCATGACCTCATTTTTTTTTCAGGTGTTCTCGGCAAACTTTTTCAACAACCCATTGACAGCGATTCACTACACAGTCACTGGAAAATCGGCAAGGTGGTTGCCGTTCACAAATCAGCTAGCAGAGTAACTCCTTTAAATTACCGCCCCCTATCTCTTACGAGCATTCCTGTAAAGCCCTAGAACATGTTTTGTACACAAGCATAATTACGTTTCTGGAATATAACTCATTTTTTACAGATGCACTAGGCTGTTTCCGAAAAGGATTTCTATGTGAAACACAAATATGATCGTTCACTCACCAGCTTCATCTCATTCCTGACCGTCGCTCCAAAGTAGACTGTATTTTATTAGATTTTACAAAAGGCTTTGAGAAAGTTTCCCCATAATCTGCTGCTCCTGAAACTAGGCAAACTTATGTTTGATGGTGATGTGTTTACATTGTTTTAACACTTTTTGTGCGGCCGAACACAGTTTGTTGCCGCCAATTCGTATAGTTCCCCAGTATGTCCTGAACACTGTGGTATGCCCCAAAGGTTAGTCTTGGGCCCCCTTTTGTTTTTAATTTACATCAACATCCTCCCTACTTGCGTGTCTTAGAACAAACTTTTTGCAGACGACTGTGTAATATTTGGAGAAATTAACGACTTAAGTGATAATAGTATCTTACAAAACGACCTTAGTGCTGTTTTAAACTGGTGTTGTCTTTGGCTAATGAACCTTAACATTACGCGTCTGTCGAACGTTGCACACTCCCGCCTCATACTACCTTAATAATGTTCTACTCGATTGTGTTTTATCCTACCGCTACTTAGGTTGGCACATTACCTCTTGCCTGACCTAGTTCATTCGCACAAGCAACATTATTAACCATGCCAAACGTATGTTAAGCTATCGTCCACGCAATTTTCGTACTTCACCAACCTCCCTAAAGCTACTGTGGTGTAAGAACTTGGTTCGCAGTAACTTAGAATATGCTGACTCAGTTTGGGACCCCAGAACGGTTTATATAAATAAATGCCTCGAATCACCAGAAATATGTCTGCCTACGTCATCACACACAATACGATCGCACAGCAAGCGTCACAGCTATAGAAAACTCGTTGCATCTGACGTCTCTTTTTTCTCGCCATAATTTGTTTCGCCTATGCCTTTTACACAAAACTGCATACCTTTACTCCACCAAAGGTTTCATCTCCGTGGGCAAAAACAAGAAAGAGCCAAGGCTTAAGCCGTTGAGCGCATGCGTCGACTAATCAGGCGAGCAGCACAGCGCTCAGAATTCGTTTAAGGAAACCACAAAACAAGCATCGAAACCGCATTATGTATGATGAGGCGCCTTTGAATAACGGACCCCCCTCTTCTCCCCCAGGCGTTCCTGGTAAAGATAATGTTTGCAGATTATCTTTGAAGGCTACGGAGGACTAGTGTTACTAAATAGAGCAGTTATTGCGCAAGACGCTCAGCGCATGCGTCCGGTTAGGCAGGGCCCAGCATTGGCCGCCAGAGAAACCGAGCGTAATGTCAGTAGATAGGGTATTAGTGTACCGCCACTAAGGCACGCAAGTGAGGAACGGCGGCCATTTTGGCGTTCATCAGTTTTGCGAGATTGCCGCATCTAGGGACTCGCGATTAACTGCGACCGGATCGTTTGTTAACAACACCACCGAAGATGCAGCAAAACGGCATCTTCGAACGCACTTCGGCTGGTGAAATGCCCTTACACGCGCTGTCTTTGATTCGGAACGACGTCAGTCACGTGCAGCCGCAGAGCGGAGAGGACAAGCTAAGCCTACCAAAGGCTACCGACTAGAACGCATAAACAGCAAAATGGCGGCGCCATTGAACCATCGCAATGTAAACAAATGTCACGTAATGCGAACTGACCTATTATCATGGCGGCGGCATGGAGCAAAAAGAGAAAAGAGCGCCGATACTCTGTGCTCTTATCTAGTGACACTAGCCGAGTACAAGCGACAAGCCCGCAGAGACGACGACAAACATTTCATACCCTCCTCCATCACCATTTGTAGTGGTTTACCACTGCATTGCTGGTCATCCATCCTTCTTAGGGAGGGATGGCGACCACTGTTTTTCCATAAAATATTTCCTAACAGCCCACAACTTCGTGCTACTATTTTTATTTCACCATCGTACGTGTCATCTCGTATCGATCGTGCGCACAAAGTTGGAATACCGGCAACGCTAACTGTAACGTCTTCCAAGTCTTTTGTCCCTCGCACCAGCAAGGAATGGAACCGGCTTCCTGGAGCAATTGCTGCAAGTACTCATTATCAGCGTTTTCGCCCTGCAATAGCGAACATTGCAAACTTATGTTACATATGATAAGCGCCCTTTTCGGTTTTTTCCTATTCTTGTGGGCTCTAGTGTGTGTTTCGCAACATAGCATTGTATCACTTATGATATGTACACTATAGACATTTATGCTTATTCAGAAAACATTGAATAATGTACTCTTCGTTAGTCATTTTCTCAATCCTCATTTGTACATTCCACACCCTCCTTCATCAATGTCTCTAGCCCTGAAGGTACAATAAATAAATAAATAAATAAATAAATAAATAAATAAATAAATAAATAAATAAATAAATAAATTCCTTTTCTCTGGCAATGGTTGGAAAAACTATGAATGGAACAGCCATTTTCATGGTTAATAAACTGGTCTATTCCGGTTATTAACCCTTTGTACTTTCAGGTGCAAGACCATCACGTTTGATTCCCTCAACTAAGCCTTCGCCTTTATTTTCACTTCACAACTTTCGATTTCCAGCTGTCTGAAGTTTTATTGAATGGCAGTCATGGCATTTACTCAGAAGATGTCGTCCTTTGGGATCACAAAGTACTCTTCATCCGCTTCGAGCAGTTTAAGGTTAATTAAGGCATACGAAATATATTAAAAATCGCAACGCATGCGGCACTCGTATAGTCAGCCATTGAAGGTTGTTCTTTCTCTCGAAACTAACTACGGAGAGCATGTGCCATCGTTAAGAGACGTTTAAAAAATGTAACTACACGCGGCATGCATGTCTCAATGAGACATTAAGCACAACGCGGAATTTATTGTATTGACGACTGGAAATGTTAGGCTTAACGAACATCCAACCTCGGAAAGGGAACAACTGGCTCAAATTTGCTAAAGAATTACAAGTCTAGTGGATGTGCGCCGATTTTGCGTCCTTTTGGGACACTGAGCTGCATTTACACGTGAAATTAGGAAGCTTTAAAAATCAGGGCAAATCCCTGTTGTTGTAAAAGTCGGACAAGGAATTTCCCAGCCCCGACATGGGAGGATTAGTCTTGTAATCCCCTCTCCGCACAGATAATATTTATTGCCTTTATTTAAAGGTTTTTGAGGCGCAGGGTTTTTGGGGCATGGTGCGTAGCTTTGTGTCACGCGTGTGTAGCTTTGAGCGACATGTGGGACATGCCACTTGACATGGTGTTAGAAACGTGCCTTTATACATGTTGCCCTTCTGAAAATAATAATCGTACTTGAGAGAGAGCGCTCGCTTCTGGTCGTTTTGTTAAGCCGTCTCTTGTCCCGCCACAGCTCGCGCCTTTTTGTGAAATATGCCTGCAGACCAACTAGTACAGATTTCCTGCATTTAAAAGTGTTTTAACAATTTTATCACATCATTGTTCGCTCCGGCGGAAGGCGCTGAATTAGCGGTTTTTGTCCTGCCTGTATAGGCGATACATGACTTTGCATGGTGACCGCACTGAAGATAAAATTAACGCCACTACACGTATAGTCGGAGGGGTGAGATTGACGTTCTCTTCACGTTACTTAAACGTTTACGTTACTTAAACGTGGTCATAGGAAAACCCAAAGAGAAAACCTAAGCTCCCGTGATAGTGATACCAAAAACAACGTGATCGTGAAAAACGTTTTCACAAAAAGGAATTTGGTAAGACGAGGGGTAAAACTGGAACCCAGAACTCAAATTCGAGGCCACAAACGACGAACGGAGGCTCCTTTCAGCAGTTTCTCACAAGAATAGCGGGATTGCTCAAAGCGTATCAGTCGATGGCGCAAGGCTATACAGGAAGTGCTTGGCTTGCACCCACATGGGAACGGAATATCACCTCGGGGACAGTGAGAGCCAGGATTGTGCTCACCTTTTTTTGCGTTTTTTATTCACTTCTCCGCTATTGATGCAGTGACCCTTGTTTTCATGGAGCCGCTGTATTAGTATCGCTGCTACTGTCTCCAATGTAAAGAGCGGTGGCATTACGAACGAACTCTACAATACCCCTGGGACACACAGAGCCTATCTTTTCGTGAGCGTCAATATTAACGCATGAGGGGACCTCGTTAAATGAACGCATCGGATTTGAATTTCTGGAACCAAAGTGTCCACAGGGGCATTCGATTATATTTCGTCAATTCGTCAAAAATCCCACGCTCCTTAAAGCAGCATGAAAGGTAAGGTTAACTTTTGTGCGAGGTGACGTCGCAGCTTAACATATGCGATCGCATAAAGAGCACGGGAATAGCCCATCTGCGTCTACACCGGTTGCGCTCGTAGCGGGAGTGCATTTAAGTAGCGCCGATTTATGCAGTCACGCGATCGGCCCCAGCTGCTGTCATCGAGGCGCCTGCAAATGCCTCACCGTGGTTTGAAAGTGACCACAACACTGATTTTCGGCACGATGTCGCATGCGCATCACAAAAGACCCCGGATTTTTTTCGGTGCGAGGAGTGACCACTGCGTTGTTGCGTGTGGTGCGCACTGTTCTTTCTTTTTTTTTTCTCAGCCATCTGCCTTCGATCGCTTTCCGCACGTTGCCAGTCTGCACGATGGAGTGGTTCCGCTGACCACAGGGCCTACGCAGGAAAACAGCACATACGCGCGGAAAACAGCTCACGAACCTTGGCCTGCGTTTAAACTCTCATCGCCATATGCAAAAATAACCAAGCTAAAGTTACTTAATTTGGCCTAATCCGTTTAGAACTACAAAATCAGGTGAACTATTGACAAAGTCAAAGGAGTGTGCTGAATGGTACGTCGGTGGTGATTGAAAAGAGGGAACTTAGGTTTCGTATATTTATGATTTAGATGCATCCGTCAGGTCTGCCCGTTTCAGGGGTTTGGTGACCCCAACCGTGGTTAATGGTAGGAGTGTGTTGTTAGTTGACTGCTTAACGGTGCTGTTTTTCGTATCTAACGCGGAAATGAACGAACCCTCATTTGCTATGCTTAGCAGGCATCATCGGTTGGGTTGACCGTTCGTAGCAGCGCGAAGTTCTTGGTCGGCAACTGCTGCGGTACAATTCGAACGGCGTAGTTTGTTAGGAGTCTCATTCGGCTTTGTTTACATATTTAAAATTATGAGCCCTTCCGCGCTGTGAAGATGAGTGGCAAGCGAAGAATTTTAGCACATGACATGAAGGAGACACGGAATTTAGGTGAAAGGTATGACAAGCAACATTTCTCTTGAGCATTGATGGCCGTAGTGCCTCCATATGTGTGCGTGTGTGCGCGAGTAAATGCACGCACAGACCTTCATTTTCACTCTTGATCTTGCATATGGTGCCCGTTACTTAATATAAATTTCCAAGGGATGAGACGTATAACCTTGAGGCCCAAATCATGTTTTGAACGGCGTGCGACTTTGGTGGGGACCACGTGCTAATAGCACACACAATGCGGCGTTCATTTGCAAACTTCTCGACCAACAGAAGAGCTCACGCTTGTAAAACACGTGTAGCCTAAGGAGTGTTTGTTATAGGACGCGAAAAATACGTGGAAAACTAGTGACATCAGGTTCGCTTAAAAGGCAAGGAAATCAGGGAGCCTGCGAGAGCTTTTCAATGTGTATAAAGCACAGATTGGCTGAACCGCGCAATGTTTAGTTGCCCGGAATACTTCAGTTTAGTCGTTTTCACTAAAACCAGCTCCTTTGGTACGACTACTATTGAAGTATGTTCTCTGGTCCTCCCGAGTTCCGATATCTTGAACGGTGTGTCTTGAAAATTTCGGGGTTCAATGCGAAAGAAAGCGTCAGATTCATACGACAGTGGAATAACGTTTATGCCGTCAGCCTTAAGGGACTTCTCCTGCTCCTAGAATATTTTAAACCTAAAGCCACAATATATATTTTTAAACCAACTGCATTAGAGAGAGATTCCCTTCCACCCTCGATGATAATGGCCGCACTATCATTTTTGACCCTTAAAGGTCGCAGACTTCACCAGCACCATAGCTTAAAGGGACCATGAAGACAAAGTAGAAAGTTGTTCACTTTGAAAGAAATATCTTTTACTAACTCACTCCGCCCCGCTCCAAACACTGAAGATGTTTTTAATCAAACAAATGCAACAAATATTGAGGAGGCTTCAAATCTGGCGCAATAGACACGTGATATGGGGACCAGTGACGTAATATGTGCAAGCACTAAATGCAAACGTATCAGTGTGTTAACTGTACGTTAGCATTCGAACGATATAATGAAATGAAACAGGAGAGTTCAATGCAAACGGGGAGCCCTGTTTCGTTGCGGTGATTAAGTTAGGTGGGCGGCCGGCAATCTAACAAAGATTCGGTGACTTCATACAGAAGTTTCTGGAAAGTGGATGTGCAGCCTTCACCTGTTTCCCTAATGTCTGCTTGAATTCTCCTAAGTTTGATATTAAATTTCAATCATTGTTATCGTGAGGAGGAAGAGAAACAAACGTTTGTTTTACATATTTAGAGCAGATGGGCGGCCGCCATAGTCCAAGTAGCCGCCTGCTGTCGCTGCTCGGGTGGCCAGCTAAACCACCGAGTAGGATGAAGGGACTGCGGGATGCTTGTTTCTTAGCGTCGTGTAACGAGGCTTCAATTACGGAAAGTGAGTTAGGACTGTAAACATTGGGGATGTATACACTTGGGACAAAACGTTTTTAAATTAACCAATCTTGTATTTTGTCCTCATGGCCCATATAAAGGCTCCATGAAGAGAAAACACAAGTCTAGTTCATTGGTTCGCTTCATCTTACAGAAACGCGCGTGCGTACAAGATTTGGGCACATTTAAATATCCCCAGGTGGTGGAAATTCATCCGGAGCCCTCACTACGACGTGCCTCATGCCTGCGTTGCGTCGGCGCGTTCAACACTACAATCAATCGCTTCATCCTAATAACAACGATAGGAATTCTGCGCCAAACTTCAAACAAATAGATTGGATATCAAAGAAAACGTATCAAGCAATACAGATTACCTGGCAACATTTTGGCGATGTCACGAAGTCAGGGAATTTTGTTTGTGCGTCTGGCGGCCGTTGACCAAAGCCACTGCTATGACACGTGACTGGTAGGTTTTACTGCGTTTTCTAGTTCCTTCTGATGCTATCACCTGCACACTAACGTACAGTTAACACACTGCTAACTGTTTTAAGTGCGAATGCACTTTATAAGCGACCCTGAATTCCGGTGACCGCCGTCCGTCCACATAGCAACAGCTGCGGGTGCGCGCGCTCCTCGTCTTCCTTGGCAACGGGGGGAGATGGGCGCGCGCTGCATGGCCGCTGACATGGCACATACCCACGTGGGGGATTGGCCAGGAATCTCCTCGTCTTCCTTGGCAACGGGGGGAGATGGGCGCGCGCTGCCTGGCCGCTGACATGGCACATACCCACGTGGGGGATTGGCCAGGAATCTCCTCGTCTTCCTTGGCAACGGGGGGAGATGGGCGCGCGCTGCCTGGCCGCTGACATGGCACATACCCACGTGGGGGATTGGCCAGGAATCGGGCGTGAGAAGGGCTAATGCACCCGCTTAAAGGAGTACTGACACGAAATTTCAAAGCTGAGATCCGCTCTAGCAATCAAGTACAACGACAACACAAATAGGTGTCTGTGCATGGCACATACCCACGTGGGGGATTGGCCAGGAATCGGCCGTGAGAAGGGCTAATGCACCCGCTTAAAGGAGTACTGACACGAAATTTCAAAGCTGAGATCCGCTCTAGCAATCAAGTACAACGACAACACAAATAGGTGTCTGTGAATAAATGCATCTTTCTTTCTTTGTAGTTGTGTGTGTGTGTGTGATCTCTCTTTCGCGAACATTACCGAACCGCGCAAATTCAACTCATGCATTCGCACTTTCACATTCTTCCCCTCGGGGAAATGCGGGGAAATTTTTTTAGTGCTGACCTATATTACGTCACTCCTTCCCATTATGGGACCTGATATTTTCTCTGATCTTTTTTTTTTGGTTCAAGCAATATCTATGGGGGCTGGAATTCAGCGGAGTGAGCTAAGAAATGCTAGTTTTTTTTTCAAATTTAGCAAAGTTGTATTTTGTGCACACGACCTCTTTAAGGGGCAGTCACTGAAATAGTTATAACAACAAATACTTCATTTCCACTCTCAAGTTCAAAAATGCTTCCCTACTAAGGTGCAATGGCTGTTGGAGGTTTTAGGTGGCGTTCCCGAACTGTCCGCAGCGTCCAGTGATCAGCGCGGGAGAAGTTTGAGGGATATTTATAGGTGCACAATTTTTCTCCCTACCTAGAATCGCTGGGATTAGGGAACTGAACACTCTTTTTTAGATTAGATACGTATTTTGCATTACCTGAACACTGCTACTCCAGGAGGGGTAGTTTGGTATGTGTTTTATACATGGCAGTTAAGTTTTTTCTCTATGATGTAGCAATCACGCACTGAGGAAAAAAAAAGAAAGCTTCACAAGTAGACCTTAGCCATGACGCCGTAGCCGGTAGTGGATAAAACGACAGACAAGAACTGGCCTGAAGGACGCCCAAAATTGTTCGGAAACGGGACTGAGCGGAGGGAAGGACGCCGAAGTAAAAAAACATGGCGTAAACACTACCGGGTTGGAAATTTGGTTCTCTGGGCAGACGAATGCAAGACCACCGCTAACCACTACCTGTGGCCGCGACCATTTCAGGGTCGTTGTCTTCCTCATAGCGCTTCCGCGCAGTCACGCGCTTATCGCACAGGCTGCTGTCACTCTTCTGTATTATTTGCTTTGCGTGGCTGTGCTCAAGGACTACCACTGCCATTTTTTTTATGTTCGTACTACTTTCACCTCCGTTCGGAATTCATTCCGATAAACACCTCAACCGGACCCCCTTCTGCAAATACGGGCGCTTACATCACAGGAATGACTGAGCCTGTTCTTCACATTGGTCACTTCACCTGCTAACGGAACTAAAGGCAAAGCTAAGAAGCTATGCGTTCCATTCAACCGTGTACTTTGCAGTTCTTTCCAGGCCATAAAGGGGCCATGCTGGCAAGCCATGCTGGCAAGCCATGCTGGCTTGGCTTTGTGGAAGACACGTCTTTGTCAACGTAATAACACCAGTTCAAAAGGAACCCTAAAATTGCTAGATATTCGCGAAAAAATATGCATTGGGGATTCATAAACCCGGTTTTTGTCGGCACCATATTTGAGGTCAGAGGGACAACTTGTTCGTGCGATTGCATCTCGCCGACGAAATCCACAGCCAAGACACATGATTCTGCAATTAGAAGCTGTAGGGGCTCCCCAGAATCCATTCGATTAGTTTAGATTCGTTTAATTTCATCGCTTGACTCCTAAAATTCGCTTGACACACCCATGTCTTCGCTTTCTTTATTTGTCTACTTCACTAGTGCTGAAGTCTGGTAACGCTAAATTTATTTATGGTCTTTTTGTTTACAAAAACGCATTTTGAGGCTTTAGTGGAGTTCACTGGAGCACCCGAAGTGATTCAGTGAGTCAGAGATTCAGTGAGTCAGTGATTCAGTCAGTCTCTCTCAAATTAAACAGATGTATTGTGTCTTCATTGCCCGCAAAACGTCTCGCTGTAGTTAACATAACATTGACTAGCACTCGTACGGCCCATCATAATTTCGTCTGATTTATATGCGGCAAAACTCTCCTTTGTAATATATATATATATATATATATATATATATATATATATATATATATATATATATATATATATACAGAAAGAAATGCCGGCAGACTACAACGTCAAAGAAGGCATAGGGGAATGGTTAGACTATTTTTTTTACCGTTAGTGACGTTACATGCTTTTTTTTTATAATTACGTGAGAAAGAAAGAAAGAAAAACACCCGCCCAGAGTGGGGACCGAACCCACACCTTTCGATTAGATCTCGCATGCCTTACCAATTCGGCTTTCTGGGCGACTGTGTTCTGCTTCACTTTCTGGGGTATTTTTTATATTTACTACAACTGTATCTGACGATTGAGGGTGGTAGCCAGCGCCACTCAGACTACACGGGGAGAAGGGGACCTTCTTTTCAACCCCCGGGGCGTGACGCGAACTTCTACAGCCTGTCATAAGCGGGTAACAGGCGGAAAACCCTCTTATGCTACCTTGGCATCGAGGCTGCCAGAACCGAGGCCCTCGCTAAGCATTCGCAAGATAATAGGGTTTGGAAATTAGGGGCTCGTTAGGAAATACAGACAGAAATGCCGGCAGACTACAACGCCAAAGAAGGCATAGGGGAATGGTTAGACTATTTTTTTTACCGTTAGTGACGTTACATGCTTTTTTTTATAATTACGTGAGAAAGAAAGAAAGAAAAACACGCGCCCAGAGTGGGGACCGAACCCACGCCTTTCGATTAGATCTCGAATGCCTTACCAATTCGGCTATCTGGGCGACTGTGTTCTGCTTCACTTTCTGGGGTATTTTTTATATTTACTACAACTGTATCTGACGATTGAGGGTGGTAGCCAGCGCCACTCAGACTACACGGGGAGAAGGGGACCTTCTTTTCAACCCCCGGGGCGTGACGCGAAAGTCTACAGCCTGTCATAAGCGGGTAACAGGCGGAAAACCCTCTTATGCTACCTTGGCATCGAGGCTGCCAGAACCGAGGCCCTCGCTAAGCATTCGCAAGATAATAGGGTTTGGAAATTAGGGGCTCGTTAGGAAATACAGACAGAAATGCCGGCAGACTACAACGCCATAGAAGGCATAGGGGAATGGTTAGACTATTTTTTTTACCGTTAGTGACGTTACATACTTTTTTATATAATTACGTGAGAAAGAAAGAAAGAAAAACACGCACCCAGAGTGGGGACCGAACCCAGGCCTTTCGATTAGATCTCGAATGCCTTACCAATTCGGCTATCTGGGCGACTGTGTTCTGCTTCACTTTCTGGGGTATTTTTTATATTTACTACAACTGTATCTGACGATTGAGGGTGGTAGCCAGCGCCACTCAGACTACACGGGGAGAAGGGGACCTTCTTTTCAACCCCCGGGGCGTGACGCGAACTTCTACAGCCTGTCATAAGCGGGTAACAGGCGGAAAACCTTCTTATGCTACTTTGGCATCGAGGCTGCCAGAACCGAGGCCCTCGCTAAGCATTCGCAAGATAATAGGGTTTGGAAATTAGGGGCTCGTTAGTAAATACAGAAAGAAATGCCGGCAGACTACAACGCCAAAGAAGGCATAGGGGAATGGTTAGACTATTTTTTTACCGTTAGTGACGTTACATGCTTTTTTTTTATAATTACGTGAGAAAGAAAGAAAGAAAAACACGCGCCCAGAGTGGGGACCGAACCCACGCCTTTCGATTAGATCTCGAATGCCTTACCAATTCGGCTATCTGGGCGACTGTGTTCTGCTTCACTTTCTGGGGTATTTTTTATATTTACTACAACTGTATCTGACGATTGAGGGTGGTAGCCAGCGCCACTCAGACTACACGGGGAGAAGGGGACCTTCTTTTCAACCCCCGGGGCGTGACGCGAACTTCTACAGCCTGTCATAAGCGGGTAACAGGCGGAAAACCCTCTTATGCTACCTTGGCATCGAGGCTGCCAGAACCGAGGCCCTCGCTAAGCATTCGCAAGATAATAGGGTTTGGAAATTAGGGGCTCGTTAGGAAATACAGACAGAAATGCCGGCAGACTACAACGCCATAGAAGGCATAGGGGAATGGTTAGACTATTTTTTTTACCGTTAGTGACGTTACATACTTTTTTATATAATTACGTGAGAAAGAAAGAAAGAAAAACACGCACCCAGAGTGGGGACCGAACCCAGGCCTTTCGATTAGATCTCGAATGCCTTACCAATTCGGCTATCTGGGCGACTGTGTTCTGCTTCACTTTCTGGGGTATTTTTTATATTTACTACAACTGTATCTGACGATTGAGGGTGGTAGCCAGCGCCACTCAGACTACACGGGGAGAAGGGGACCTTCTTTTCAACCCCCGGGGCGTGACGCGAAAGTCTACAGCCTGTCATAAGCGGGTAACAGGCGGAAAACCTTCTTATGCTACTTTGGCATCGAGGCTGCCAGAACCGAGGCCCTCGCTAAGCATTCGCAAGATAATAGGGTTTGGAAATTAGGGGCTCGTTAGTAAATACAGAAAGAAATGCCGGCAGACTACAACGCCAAAGAAGGCATAGGGGAATGGTTAGACTATTTTTTTTACCGTTAGTGACGTTACATACTTTTTTATATAATTACGTGAGAAAGAAAGAAAGAAAAACACGCACCCAGAGTGGGGACCGAACCCAGGCCTTTCGATTAGATCTCGAATGCCTTACCAATTCGGCTATCTGGGCGACTGTGTTCTGCTTCACTTTCTGGGGTATTTTTTATATTTACTACAACTGTATCTGACGATTGAGGGTGGTAGCCAGCGCCACTCAGACTACACGGGGAGAAGGGGACCTTCTTTTCAACCCCCGGGGCGTGACGCGAACTTCTACAGCCTGTCATAAGCGGGTAACAGGCGGAAAACCTTCTTATGCTACTTTGGCATCGAGGCTGCCAGAACCGAGGCCCTCGCTAAGCATTCGCAAGATAATAGGGTTTGGAAATTAGGGGCTCGTTAGGAAATACAGACAGAAATGCCGGCAGACTACAACGCCAAAGAACGCATAGGGGAATGGTTAGACTATTTTTTTACCGTTAGTGACGTTACATGCTTTTTTTTTATAATTACGTGAGAAAGAAAGAAAGAAAAACACGCGCCCAGAGTGGGGACCGAACCCACGCCTTTCGATTAGATCTCGAATGCCTTACCAATTCGGCTATCTGGGCGACTGTGTTCTGCTTCACTTTCTGGGGTATTTTTTATATTTACTACAAATGTATCTGACGATTGAGGGTGGTAGCCAGCGCCACTCAGACTACACGGGGAGAAGGGGACCTTCTTTTCAACCCCCGGGGCGTGACGCGAACTTCTACAGCCTGTCATAAGCGGGTAACAGGCGGAAAACCCTCTTATGCTACCTTGGCATCGAGGCTGCCAGAACCGAGGCCCTCGCTAAGCATTCGCAAGATAATAGGGTTTGGAAATTAGGGGCTCGTTAGGAAATACAGACAGAAATGCCGGCAGACTACAACGCCATAGAAGGCATAGGGGAATGGTTAGACTATTTTTTTTACCGTTAGTGACGTTACATACTTTTTTATATAATTACGTGAGAAAGAAAGAAAGAAAAACACGCACCCAGAGTGGGGACCGAACCCAGGCCTTTCGATTAGATCTCGAATGCCTTACCAATTCGGCTATCTGGGCGACTGTGTTCTGCTTCACTTTCTGGGGTATTTTTTATATTTACTACAACTGTATCTGACGATTGAGGGTGGTAGCCAGCGCCACTCAGACTACACGGGGAGAAGGGGACCTTCTTTTCAACCCCCGGGGCGTGACGCGAAAGTCTACAGCCTGTCATAAGCGGGTAACAGGCGGAAAACCTTCTTATGCTACTTTGGCATCGAGGCTGCCAGAACCGAGGCCCTCGCTAAGCATTCGCAAGATAATAGGGTTTGGAAATTAGGGGCTCGTTAGTAAATACAGAAAGAAATGCCGGCAGACTACAACGCCAAAGAAGGCATAGGGGAATGGTTAGACTATTTTTTTACCGTTAGTGACGTTACATGCTTTTTTTTTATAATTACGTGAGAAAGAAAGAAAGAAAAACACGCGCCCAGAGTGGGGACCGAACCCACGCCTTTCGATTAGATCTCGAATGCCTTACCAATTCGGCTATCTGGGCGACTGTGTTCTGCTTCAATTTCTGGGGTATTTTTTATATTTACTACAACTGTATCTGACGATTGAGGGTGGTAGCCAGCGCCACTCAGACTACACGGGGAGAAGGGGACCTTCTTTTCAACCCCCGGGGCGTGACGCGAACTTCTACAGCCTGTCATAAGCGGGTAACAGGCGGAAAACCTTCTTATGCTACTTTGGCATCGAGGCTGCCAGAACCGAGGCCCTCGCTAAGCATTCGCAAGATAATAGGGTTTGGAAATTAGGGGCTCGTTAGTAAATACAGAAAGAAATGCCGGCAGACTACAACGCCAAAGAAGGCATAGGGGAATGGTTAGACTATTTTTTTTACCGTTAGTGACGTTACATGCTTTTTTTTTATAATTACGTGAGAAAGAAAGAAAGAAAAACACGCGCCCAGAGTGGGGACCGAACCCACGCCTTTCGATTAGATCTCGAATGCCTTACCAATTCGGCTATCTGGGCGACTGTGTTCTGCTTCACTTTCTGGGGTATTTTTTATATTTACTACAACTGTATCTGACGATTGAGGGTGGTAGCCAGCGCCACTCAGACTACACGGGGAGAAGGGGACCTTCTTTTCAACCCCCGGGGCGTGACGCGAAAGTCTACAGCCTGTCATAAGCGGGTAACAGGCGGAAAACCCTCTTATGCTACCTTGGCATCGAGGCTGCCAGAACCGAGGCCCTCGCTAAGCATTCGCAAGATAATAGGGTTTGGAAATTAGAGGCTCGTTAGTAAATACAGAAAGAAATGCCGGCAGACTACAACGCCAAAGAAGGCATAGGGGAATGGTTAGACTATTTTTTTTTACCGTTAGTGACGTTACATACTTTTTTATATAATTACGTGAGAAAGAAAGAAAGAAAAACACGCGCCCAGAGTGGGGACCGAACCCACACCTTTCGATTAGATCTCGAATGCCTTACCGATTCGGCTATCTGGGCGACTGTGTTCTGCTTCACTTTCTGGGGTATTTTTTATATTTACTACAACTGTATCTGACGATTGAGGGTGGTAGCCAGCGCCACTCAGACTACACGGGGAGAAGGGGGCCTTCTTTTCAACCCCCGGGGCGTGACGCGAAAGTCTACAGCCTGTCATAAGCGGGTAACAGGCGGAAAACCCTCTTATGCTACCTTGGCATCGAGGCTGCCAGAACCGAGGCCCTCGCTAAGCATTCGCAAGATAATAGGGTTTGGAAATTAGAGGCTCGTTAGTAAATACAGAAAGAAATGCCGGCAGACTACAACGCCAAAGAAGGCATAGGGGAATGGTTAGACTATTTTTTTTACCGTTAGTGACGTTACATACTTTTTTATATAATTACGTGAGAAAGAAAGAAAGAAAAACACGCGCCCAGAGTGGGGACCGAACCCACACCTTTCGATTAGATCTCGAATGCCTTACCGATTCGGCTATCTGGGCGACTGTGTTCTGCTTCACTTTCTGGGGTATTTTTTATATTTACTACAACTGTATCTGACGATTGAGGGTGGTAGCCAGCGCCACTCAGACTACACGGGGAGAAGGGGGCCTTCTTTTCAACCCCCGGGGCGTGACGCGAAAGTCTACAGCCTGTCATAAGCGGGTAACAGGCGGAAAACCCTCCTATGCTACCTTGGCATCGAGGCTACCAGAACCGAGGCCCTCGCTAAGCATTCGCAAGATAATAGGGTTTGGAAATTAGGGGCTCGTTAGGAAATACAGAAAGAAATGCCGGCAGACTACAACGCCAAAGAAGGCATAGGGGAATGGTTAGACTATTTTTTTTACCGTTAGTGACGTTACATACTTTTTTATATAATTACGTGAGAAAGAAAGAAAAACACGCGCCCAGAGTGGGGACCGGAAAGCCTTCAGGTCATTTTAAAAATGGGCCTTCGGAAGTAAAATTGTTCTACCCACCGTGATAGCTCAGTGCGTTGTGCTGCTGAGGACGAGGTCGCGGGTTCGATTCCCGACCACGGCGGCCACTTTTCTGCTGGAGGCGAAAAACAAAAACACCCGTGTGTTCGAGATTTCGGCGCACGTTCAAGATCCTCAGGTGGTCAACATTAATCCGGAGCCTTCCACTACGGCGCGCCTCATCGCCTGCGTTGCGCCGGCGCGTTGAACACTACAATCAAATTCAAATTCAATTCAATTCAATCGGGTGAAATTTTTTTCTTGTGAAAAGTTATTAATTACCGTAGCGGACGCAATATAAAAAGGTGAAATTGCTGTTTCCGGTAACAATTACGTAGTACTTGCTATTAAGCTTTTTAATTAAAGCAGTAAGGCATGTGATTGTATTGGGAAAATTGTAAAGAATCATGAGTTAAACCGATACCCAGCGTTATATATTTGGGAAAATGTAATTGCCTGCGGAACTATGGGCTGAGAACTTCAGCCCTCCGAACACGCGCTTCTGGAGTTCGCCAGCTGAATAGCGCCGCAAAGCCATGCCCCCGTGCTGACGTCACGCGTCAAACGCACGCCGCGCTTTATCAGACGGGTAACGCTCACGCGCACAGCTGCGCTCCTGGGCACGCCGACGCTGGCCGTGAGAGAAGATGTATGCATAAAACTTCCCTATTAATTCACCCCAACGTTGCCAAGGTATTTCGCCCACCTTTTTTGGTGGCCATGATGAACGGCTGTAACCGTGTATCTGTAGGCCAGTAATACTTACAGTTGTAAAACTGAAACCTTTTCATGAAACTGTATGCCGGGTGGCTTGAAGGGCTCAGAAGACACAATAAAAAAAATTAAATCCGTTCCACTCAAAGTGAAAGCTGTCGGAAGTGCAGGGCAGTGATTCGTCATAATGGGCTGCGGCGCCGTTATCCGCTAACTGCTGCATTTCAAATTTCTCGCCTTCGCCATGGGCGCGCGCCCCCTGCCTGTAACTGCGCCAGCGGAAGTTCTGCTCTTTTGGCGCTTGCTTTAATTTTGTATGCTGGAGCTGTTTTGCGCTATTTCGAGCGCGGCTATAATCTTTCTGTGTCATTTAGAACACGCCATTTCTTTATTGCGCGGCCGCTTTCTTCGCTAACTATTGTAAAAACCAACCCAACGAGAGTTCCTAAGTAAAGGAATGCTGGGGCTGCCGGTTATATACACAGATTTTGCCTTTAATGTACCTGGAGTTTTCTTTGCGCTAAATAACGAGAAGATGTGGGACAAGCGCCAGTGGTTCACGAGGTTTGGACGGTTATGGCTATTTAAACCACGTGGTTCTCGAAGAGACAGCGTGACTCCATGACCCTGATACAGAAATCTCTACTTGGATCCGTCCCCTCGCTGCCCCGCCTTATTCCGGTGGTCGCATCGACCGTTAGCGACCTAAAACGACAAGGCGAGCCCATAAAGTGCTCTGCTCTTAAAATGTGCCGAAAGTGAGAGACTCCTCCACTAACAGATTTAGGGCTCCGTCAAGTTGCTGAGTGCAACTTTTTAGCCTTTTTTCCGCCATAACGGTGTACGTATATGGAAATAAATGAACTTCTAACTTCTAGCCCAAGTAGAACTGATCTGGACTCCTGCCCACACTGGACTTGGAGGCAGTGAGGTGGCTCATGCCACGGCTCGAGCGCTCACCTCCCGGCCATACCCCAGCCCCATTGCTTCCCACGGAGCCAAGTCAGCTCGCGACAGCCACTTCGGCTCTCACGACATCACCATGTATTACCGCCTCTCCCGACTCCGATACCCCCACCCCCGCCCACCCTTTCCTTAGCTACACGGAAGAACGGCTCCGGAGACTCCTACAAACAGAATCTTTACCCAACAGAGCTCTCCTTCACCGTATTTGCACCCCTTACTATTCTCCCAACTGCACATCATGTGCCGCGAAGGCCACCGTACAGCACCACATGTGGGCCTGTGCCGACGATCCCCAACCCCCCAATCACCACACCGGAGCTATGGGAGGCGGCGCTGGGCCGCTCTGACCTGACTTCGCAACAAGTCCTGACCGACAGAGCAGCCAAGGTCGCTGAGCAGCTGCGGCTGCTGGCCACGCGGCCCGTTTAACAGGGCCCGATTTCAATGAAGTGTTTTTCTCTTTCTGTCTCTCCACTAACGCACAGCAGTCTCACCTTCATTCTCAGTTTTCTTAGACTGATATTTGGCGATGAGTGACAGATACGTTGGGGTATTTTATCCTTTAATAATATGTTTTTGTTTCTTTTTGCCGAATGATGTACATTTACACAATTATAACATTACGCTACTGAACTTCACCAATTACGCATTTGAGTGCAAACGTAGTGCGTTGCACGGTGGGTCCTTTCTCACAATTTTTATGTTAATATTTCGGCTTGTTCTTTTTAGGTTTCTTTTTATTTGTGTCGTCATTTCATAAGGTGGGTGTATAAGACACATTTTGTATTTCATCAGTATACGTTCAGTAATTTTTTCCTGTTTTATTTTTTATGTGATTGGTATTTTTAAAGCACGGTTGGAGCCGTGGCGGTGCACAGAATTTTGATGCGACGCATTTAATGTCCACGCGGAGAAGCTCGTGGAGTTGAAGTAAGGTCAGAAAATTCCAACACTAAAAGGGTAGTAATGCTATTTTTGAGGTGCTAGGATTAACGCCGAAGAAGCGAAGTAGAGGGATGCTTTGATGTTTCGAATGAACAAGTGTAGGTAAAGTAGATATGAAGGCCGACAGGAAGGGTAAATGTGACACGGCCACATACGCGATGAACACCAACTGTGCTTCACAGCAACACAGATGGCTGTGTGGCGGTGCACCCTCTACAGGAGCATTACCACAGATGGTTTCCAAATAACGTTTCTGCAACCCCCTGTACACCTCCCACAAGCTTCGACCCGCCGGAGGTTCTACGGAGTTACACACAACACGAACAGTATGTTTTCCCGCGTGTGTCCCTGAATCAGCAGCCATGCATAATAGGTGAACTATGATACCGTAATTTGGATGTCTGAGACTCTTTCGAAATACTTTCGAGGTTTTCGTGGCTATGGAAAACGCTCACCGGAGATAAGAAGCGCTCGGTAAGCGATGCCTTCCAGAACGCTCGTCCTGACACGAAAGGCAAATGCAGATTCTCGGAAAGCGATCAATGCAATCAGATCCTTCAGTTGCACACATGACAAGATGTGATGGGAGCAGGAAAGGGAAGACGCAGCACACGAGGGGATAACGTAGGGGAGGCATTAGTGAGGCGGATGCGCGTACCCCAAGTTTAGTCTGAGCGTGTGTTGGTGCGCGTTGTTCGCTGAGTGCCTCCGGTGACGTGTGCTCGACAGACAAACACGAGTCTGCTAGATAACCACATTGCGCCACCCGTCGTCTTCGGAGGGCATGAACGACAGAAAATCAACTACCGACCCCCTTTCGCTCAAGTGTGCTTGCTGTCGTGACACTACCAGGCATTCTATTTTTATTTTCTTGCCTTTCGTCGCGGTGTGTATTATTGGCGCTGACACCATGCGGGCCCGTTAAAGAGATGGAGTGAGCACGCGCTGTCATGCCCGGAAAGCAGTAGAACAATTTAGGTTCACCGTCGCGCGTAGTTTACTCGGCTACTGCAGCTGATAGGTGCACTTAACCTACCCGTGCCAAGCCAATGCCGGCAGTGTATATACGTCTCACTCAGTCGCAGAACAGCCCACGTCGTTACAGCATTTAATGTTTACCTGTCCACAGGAAATGTATCTCGCATGTATGTTTTCTAAACACTCATACACAGTTTTTTAAAGAATAGCCACTACTACTGCCCGCTATCGTGATGGATAGCATAACCAGGGATATTGTCACCCCTCTCTCCTTGGAAAACCGTGGGACATTGTCATACCATTGCCATTGGGGGAGGACAGCCTGTCATGCAGTCCACAGTAACGTGAGAAGCGTACTGAGAAGAGGCACCGTCATACTGCTCCCCATTACAGAAACAAAATGGCGGGCAACGTTTCTCTGCACTCAGGAAGCGGGGTGCTCGTTATCAGAAAGATACGAGGTGTAATCTAGAGTCTTATGACTGACGAGCACGCAGCTTCCTGATGCTCCCCAACGACACCTTATGGCTCACCGGATGAATCCTTATTAACTCAGAGCGTCTTCGCCACTTCTACCGGCATGCGTGTGGTGTCCATACGGGTGTAACCAGACCTGACGTGCTTAAGGCAACTCTTGAAGTGCCGTGAACAAGCTTTATGTGAGCCATCTTCCCCTATCATTACTCCCAAATCCAACAAGGGGGTCTGTTGGCTTCGTTGCTACAATGAAGTTCAACCCCGAGAGATTAAGCAGCAGGGCGCTCTAATGCTTTCACTTCTCGTGATTTACGGTGTTGGTTTGCGCAGTGAACGCAATTATGGACGCTATTCCGCGCCTCCTCGCTGACGGCAGCGTTTTATACCGAGTTTTACTGTCGTTACTCTCACCCGGTGGAAAGCAGAAGGGAATTTTAAGTCTTTACACCATCCGGAGAGTTGAATTTAGGAGCAAGGGAATGAGAGATCTGGCCACAAACGATTATTAGTGATTTATTGCTCGTGTTTTCCCCAACGTAAAAATCATCCCACTATCCGGGGTTATGTATAGTTCTCTAATTTTTCGCCTTTTCATCTTTGTAACAAGCGTTCGTGTTTTCCAATATGTTGAAACCTATTGTGCCTGTTTTTCTGTACACATTCCTGTGTGTATTTATAACGAAATTCGCGATTCATTTTCCACCCTGTAAACATTTTTAGTAGCCAAGTACTTTTTATGTCCGTGGAAGCGTAGTTGTGTGCCGTATGTGTGTACAGGGTATGTCATGCCGAGTGTCTGTTTCACGTACTGCGTGAAGCTGTCATTAGCAGCTTTTGTCCCAGGAATCCCTCGAGAGCAGTCTAGAAGATAAACTGAACTGAATTGAATTGACTGGTTGTGGTGTCTAATGCCACTGGTCATGGACGCGATAGAGCCGCGACAAGAGGGGCGTCAACCCTCCTATGCGCATCAGAGGTAGTGGCTTGTAATTCCTCTGTCGCTGAAAAGAGGGAGTATAAGGCGAAGTTCGGGCTCTGCTGCACGTGTAGACTCACACGCCGATGCAAGCCCAATTCTTTTTCAACTGCCCTGGCGTTACCTCCATCCTAAAGACTTCCTCGTGCTTTTGAGGGAATAAAATCTTTAAATCTCTGAAGAACAATCTTTAAATCTTACACACCACCCGTCGTCCTCGTGTCAGATCCCGGGAAAACTATTGGGCTTGATGACAACAAGCAGTCCCGACGCGCTAACGCACCCTGCCTCCAGTCGATTTTAAAGACGATAGTCTTTCTTGGGCTACTTCAACCCAGAAATTGTGGTCTGTCTGTATGTCTGTCTGTCGTTATGTGACTCTATTCAGCCACCCTCCAAAGTGAAGCTAAGTCTGCGCAACAGTCTTATATACTAACAACCAAATATAAACGCCCAAGTTCGGTTTACATGTTCATACATGTCAACATTGTTGAACAAGGACAAGACCTTACGCAAATATGACCTGAAATTACTAGGCAAGAGATATTTACAGTATTCCCTTATAGAAATTATAGATGCTTGATTTTTGCGAAATAAAATACTGCAGCTACTGCAGAAAACAAATCACACTGTCGCCTGCTGTCGCCCGTGCCACTATAGCTTCTGGCGGAATTTTAAGAAATCAAGCGGCAACAGTGACGAAAGGTTCTACTAGATTGGTTCCACGTCCTGCTTTGAACACACGTGGAGTAGGCCAACACGGTTCTATAAACGTTGGAGTAGGGCGCCTCGATTCACGCGCGTCGCCGCCGTAGGGCAGCGCTGGCATCGAGGTACCCGGCCTGGAGCAGTGGAACGCGGTAAATTTAAATTGACTTGAGCAAACCTTTACCCTGTTTACCTTTGGAGGAGCGCGACGATAGAAAGACAAGAGAGGTTAGCTGGAAAGCGAAGGGAGGCGTTTACTTCGCAAATGTCTACAAAGACTATCGTCTTTTGTCGACATTTGCGACGAAAAGAGCAGGTACTCGGCCACTTTTTTCATTCCTTGTTTTGCTAGGTTTGGGAGAGCGTCGGTCGCGTCTAGATTCGTAAGCCAAGAAACCAAACGTATCAAGTCCAAGACGCAATGTTCTCTTGAGAGGCGTAATTTGTATTCCAAATTAACAATTATGGAGTTTCCTGAGTTGTGGCGATTTCCTTCCCTAAATTCAATCGTAATCTTTAGTATTTATTACGGCCAAGTACACACCCCCGAAAAATTTATACATAAACAAGCTAAACCGAGTTATAATGTTCAGAATTTAGTTAGGTGGTAATGGTTCGTCGGTAAAATGGAGACGAGCTCGGCGGAATAGATGTTTATGGCTCTTTTTTTTTTTTTGACGGTGGCAATTTTCGTTCCCTTCAAACCCACGACACCTGAAAAATACTTCAGCGTATTCTCGTCGCGTATTTCGAAAGGCAAAACGACCTCATTTTTTATCGAATGGGCAAAGAGATGGCTGTTAAAAAGTGCCTGGCAGCCCTGAAGGCACTTTTCGTCTACTAGCGAGTGAATGGCTTGTGATTACGCACTCATAATTACAGCAACCGCGATTACATAACTCATAAGCTCCGGCATCACGAGTACGTAATCACGAGTAATGCACTCACAATAGCGTGCACTGGCGATTACTGTACTCACGAGTACTGTACTCTACAGTACTGTACTCACGAATACTTTACTCGAGAGTGTTGTACTCCATATTGCTGCAATCACGTTTGTTCTCACTAATCACCGTACTCATTTTTTGTCTCCGTCTGTACTCATTCTTCATTGTACTCACTTGTGAGTTAAAGTACAGATGAGTGTACTCACGAGCGAGTACGCCTATAAACGCTGCTGGAGTGTAATGCGAACGCCCTGTATTTCCCCAGCGCACGTGTTAGGAATGCAGAGCGCACCTGTAGACGTGGTGCAGTACTCGCTTGCTAGTGACCAGCGTGATGTCCTCTTCCTTGGCGACGCTCTCCAGGGACACCAGGCAGCGCTGGTACTGGTCGTTGGTGCAGCGCTCCGGGGACGACGTACCTCCACCCGCTGCAAGGGGCGAAGACAAGTTTGCACAGTCATTAGAAGGGGTCACACCAGCGTGTGCATCACTTCTAAACGCAACAAAAGTGGGGCAACAAATTTCTCTCGGATAGGAGTCAGCTTGAAAGGGACTCTGCGACACTTCCGATAAACGCTTTCAGTTTTTCGTTCACGTCTGGAGGTACTGCGAAAGCTAGAGTTATCGCCAGCACGGAGCGGCACTGCGTGATATTCTCGTCGTACCAGATACACCTTCTATTTCTGCTTCGCTTTTGTGGCTTTGTTTTTAGAGTGGCTATGGAATGGGTTCATTTCTGCAACTGGACAAAACGCGGCCAATTGCTGCTACACCGGTGTAATGACGGAATTAAAGCGCTTGCAGAACGGCAAGCCCGGGAAAGAGAGAAAAATCTTTTGAGCGATTTCTAAGTTATCTGTTGGGTACAGAGGAGTAATTTTTCCCTATATACTTTCCACCCGCTAATCTAAGTACTGATGTCTTGGTTCATTACGCAATCTGCAAGCATTTAATATTTCGAAAAAAAAAAGTATAAAAACATGGTCCTGTGACTTGGATGAGCACAAAAGACGGCATATACGGGTTACACCGCTTTTCATCAAACATGACTCCGCGGCACGTCCTGTGTTTCCTCTCGTTTGTGTTCGTCCAAGTTCAGGCTTATTCTCAGCCTAGTAGGTACGAATTAGCTCAGATCAGGGCCAATTTACGAGTTTTTCTCTTTTTTTCTTCTTTATTTTACATACGATAGCATTCATGGGTTAATGGTGATCTGTGTTTTACTCACGCAATGTTTTTTCAGTTTTTTAAAATGCGTGAGCATCACCTGTTCATTGGCTCCGTTAGCGAGAAACGTGGAGTCAAGGTTACGCTTAATGCAAGAGTGTGGCCTGAAGTAGTCAGCGAACAGCATTTGTGTAGCCTGTCCGTAATCTTCTTAAGGAACAGGTGTCAGACAAATTGAATCTTATTTCAATTTATGTTATTTTCGCCAAAGCCCACGAGTTACAGGAATGCCAAGAAGCCGTCACACTCTCTGCGGGAGTTCACAAAGATTCAGGCGTAGCCCGAAGCTACGCCGAAGCTACGAATAAAAAGTGTTCTGGGTAAAACTCGGCGAAAAGTGCGGCGTAGTGCCGGTTTCGGGACACAATATACGCAGCAACAATAAAATCAGCAGGACACAACACAGCAATGCAAAATTCAGCGGCATAACTCGACGACTTAACTCAGCAAGAAATGATGCTCATGCGTCTCACAGCATAAGAGAAAGTTTAAGTGTCCCCATAGGCTTTTTAACCTGAAATGAAAAAGCATGTGCCCGCGGGCTAGTAATTCATAGACATTGGGAGTCTTCGAACAAGAAGAGGCCTACACCGACTTCAAATATAATAGACAGAGAGAAAGAGAGAGAGAGAGCGAGAGAGCCTTAATGAACTTTGAAGAGGTTATCCCCACAAACCAAGTATATGTGCGCGCGTCGCAGTGGCGCTGACAGTCTTGAAGCCAAGCTTCACTAATCTCGCCCAGCGGTTTCGCCGTCGCCGAGAATTTGACCTTCAGTTGACTGCAGCTCCGCCGTATCCTTGGCAGCGCAACATGTGACTTGCCGGGCCGAGTTCCGCCGAAGGCCGCGTTCGCTAGCCGCCGCTGCCGGTAAGGCGCACGAGCAATCCGCAGATTGGTCGCCGCCTTACCGCGTGAACTGCCGAGCTTGGTCATGGATGAGGGCGATGCCGGGCCGTCTCCTCTGAGCGTTGCGACGGAGCTGGAGGCTTTGAGCCGTCATCGGAAAGCGGCGTCTGACCACCCCACGGATATCGCCCGACGAAGCTGCTTTACTGGAGAGGGTCCGGAAGGCCAAACGTGCGAAAAATGCCAAGCGTCGGACACTGAGGAAGATACATCTGGAAAGCTCGGAAAACGCCGTAAGCGGGACCACAACCATACACAAATGTAGGTGTTGGACTAATAGTACAATAATTTACAGCTAAGTCGAAGTTCAACCAAGTGAACGCAAGACTTAAGCATGCTAAGCCAAGCTGTCGCTGTGCATATTCAGGGTGAGCTGAGCTAATCCGCAGCCATTTTTTAAGCGTGTGCGTACATTTTTAACGTTGAAGACTCGGGTTCCGGGTGTACAGGTAAATGCTGCCATTCCAGGGTGCGTGCCGTCAGAAAATGAATGTACCGGTGCATTAAAGGCCAACTGCACTGAAACTTAAGACCTCTTGAAAACCTCTTTTCCACATAGTCTCACTAAACAGACCTCACGGTACAAAACACGACCGATGAAATACGGGCGCGCGCGCCGCAAGTGAACTAAAAAATTTGGTGACTTTGAAACCCAAATTGAGGAGAGCGCAGCCATTACGGCGAGGTTGAAGTGCCATTGCAGCGGGAGAGCAAGAGGTTCGTTGGCGCAGTTCGGTTGAACACGTGCGCGCAACATTGAGTGCTCCCGGAAGCTCCAGGGTAAGGGCGTACAGCGGATTTTGACCGGTTCCTAAGGTGCGGGGGTGGCCGGCGGACCAAGCGTATACGGCAGGCTGGAATGGCACTTTTGCTTCAAGGCTGTTGACCTATCCGCAAGCGGGAGCAGCGCCGTTTGCTACGGAGCTGCTTTAAACGCCTCTGACTGATTACAGCGGCATTTCACGGGCTACCAGTCATGTCTCAATTGATTTGGTGGTACGTACTGGAAGTTCAAAGTAAGCTTGGTCGAGGTGAAATTTCGGTATAGTTAGCCTTTGAGCCTGCCATAGGGCTATAGTTAGCTATAGTTAGGGCTATAGGTATAGTTAGCCTTTGAGCCTGCCATAGCCTTTGAGCCTGCCATAGAGCCTGCCATAGGTATACCGACAGTGCAGCACACACCTGAAGAGCTGTATTGAAAAACGTTTTCCGAAGTGTCTAATCAGCCCAACTATTTAGTCAGTCAAACTAGTTAAATCAATAACTAAAACAATCAATAAACCAACCAGAAAATCTATGAATCAATCAATCAATCAATCAATGGTGATCAACTACAATCAATCAACTACAAGGATGTGGACTCGCGGAAAATGAAAATGACAGTGTTTTAAGCCACCAGCACGAGTCAGCGACAGCCAAGACAGACCACTGCCTGCCTACATCGACATTTCGAGATGTAAAACCTCTCAATCGAGTGTCGTAGAAAAAGGTTCGTGTGAACCTAAATACGCGTAGCTAGGGAGCACCCAGGATTACCGCTGTGTGACGGCACAGGCCGGTATATTTGGAAGCGCATCGTCTGCTATCTTGAACGACCAAACGGCACTGTCTTTGCTCGAAGTGCTGCCAACCGCATTTACGTTAGCGAATGAACTTTCGGTTTAATGCGTGAGCGTGTATGCTTGAAAGTGGACCCTTGAGGTCGCCTGGTTACGTATATCGGTGGTACACTTGGCACAGACCTTGAAGAGAGTGAGCGGCGCGGCTGCTCGACAAAAAAATGTACATTCAGGGGCAACTGAACTGCGAACACAGAATAAGGAACTGGAACACGTGAAATTGGAAAATACCTTTAGCGCAGGTCAAGTAATGACGCGGTGTTGGCGTGTTTGGAAAGCCATATTTAAGAAATTTATTACTGTATTTAAGGCACGCGTGAATTTGACCTGCATGAAAAGAAATAGCGTTATTTGTGTGTTCAGTTTCATATTTTTGTGTTCTAATTTTATTTGTCTATGACTGTACGAACTTGTGTTGGCTTTAAATAGGGTAAATATAAGACAATTGAGTAGACATCCAATAAACTATTGCTAATGAAGGAAATACAATTCAATAACCAATGAAGCAAAAATAATAAAAAAGTACTTAAAACATATACGGTTCCCCTTCGTGGAGTGACCATGATTTTTTTACTGAGTGTTTGAAGACGGAAAAATATTGTTAGCCCCTAAGCTTTCTGATTTGATATGAGATTGGCTAAGCCCCACTTCAGGCTGAGTTGGTGAATCATCTGTGTCAGTTGGTAGTTTGACATTGCTGCATGAGAGAGCCGGGAAATCCAACCACCACGACCATCTACAGCTCTCTCATTGTCGCCGGCCGATCCCACTGAGTAGGGTGGTGATAATTGGGGATTGGTAGTTTGAATGAATGAATGAATGAATGAATGAATGAATGAATGAATGAATGAATGAAATCTTTATTGAACAACAGGTGCTGCTGTTCGGGTACCCGCCCCGTGGAGGGGATCCTGAGTCCGGGACCCGCCCACTCTGGCTGGCTGCGCAGGCCCGGTTCACCAGGTCAAGCTGGATTGCGGAGTCCTGGCTGGCCAACCGCGCCGTCCACTCTTGAAAGGAGGGATTGGGAATTGGTTGTAGACCTGATATTTTATGGCACTCCCGTAATTGACGGTATAGCGTACCGAGTGTTGAGCAGTAGGTACAGGTGGCTTGATATTCGTTTGGATATATGGCATGGAGGAGGGTGCGGTGAGGATAGGTATTGGTTTCAAGTCTTGGGCAAGTGGTGGCTTCACCTCTTGTAGATGAAGCAATCACTTTCATAGATGGGGAACATCCGCCGTTGGTGTCGGTAGCGAGCCAATATGTCCGTGTAGCGCAGGAGAGGTTGCAGATGAGATGCCAGGGGTGATCACAGTCGCACCCTATTGGACGTTGGTGAGCCAGCTACAAGCTCGTTGCCGCCGTCATTGACTTAACGTAAGGGTTCTTAACGTTAAGCCTAAATACGTTTGACACCGACGAGTGAAATCTTTTGAAAAAAACACAAACATCTGAGCAAGAAGGAAAATATTTGTCTTTGGGTCACTGCACTCGCAGTAAGGCATCTGCGAGTCAAATGGCGAGGCGACCTTGACGGGCGCTCTCCTTATGGATTTAATAAAACTGAATAAAGAAAGGTCTACAGCAGCACGAAGCCGACTTTCCGTTAGAGACACTCCTGGTGCAAAGTCTTACGCGCCTATTACGGGAAGATAACATGCGACGTGCTGTCGCATAGGGTCGTAATTGTTAGCCTGTTGGATGAGAAATTTTATTATTATTTTTGTATTGTGTCGGGATTTTTTGTATTGCGTCGGGATTATTTTTGTATTGCGTCGTAGTTTGTCCAACTTGGCTGCATTGCTCCGCATTTGGAGCCCTTTATGTAGACGAAGCTTTAAAGAGGACGTGAAGAGAAAATACAACATCGTTTTATTTGATAGCTCACTGAGCTCCATTCTGGCCACGAAAGAATTTTTTAAACCGAGCAAACGCAAGAAATATTAGACCCCTTTCACATTTTGCGCCACAGGGACGTAATGTCGGCAGGAGAGACGTGTTATTGACCAGCACTAAATAATTTTCACTGGGATATTTCTATGACTAACAGCACTCTACCATTCAAGTAATACGATCAAACAAAACTAGATGCATTACTACGTTGCCTCAGTCGTGTTTTTTGGCCGTGCCTTAGGTCAGCGGCGGCCATGGAATCGTAGAAATGGGATTTTGTGAAGTCATAGAAATATCCGGAAAGTGGCACGGTAGTCGGAGTGTTGAATGTTTTCTTTAATATTTCAATTATTTTTTTGAAGTAGGCGATAAAATTGGTACTGTTGTTACCGGGATAAAACAGCCTTTTTAACAAATCGAACTTTAATTTTGCCTTCATGGTACCTTTTAAGCGGCGATCTATCGGCCAACCACCGTTGAGGCGCACCCTGACACACCACATGTATACTCTGCGAAAGTTAGATATGAGGTGATTCTTAATTGCCACTGTTGGTTGTCAAATGGGATGAAAACGTTATATAAAGAAGTCGCCTAACACGTTTACCAATGGCGGCACATTTGAGCAATCTGACCTTAGATATACAGTCTTCGTTCAAATTCTGTGGTACAAGCCTGAAACGCGCAGGTTGCAAAAAAATCAACGTAAGCTTACGTCCCGAGCGGGGCTGAAAATTCTTATGCAGAAAAGCTAGAGAAAACACCTTTCTTTCTTACGCCCTTAAAATATTTTTGTCACATTCAAAGGCAAAACCGATTCTTTGAATGCTTTGTGGTCGAGAAAGCTTAGGATTGGCCAACAAAATTTTGACAAAGGGTATACGTAAGATATGTGCCCATGCCCTCCGTACACATGGTAAACCGCGAAGCTGTGACGTATGAATTCAATTTAATTGAACTGAGTTGATTTTACAACCTGGTTGCGGGAAGACAGCTCGTAGGCCATACCACCTGACACACGGAGCAGTAAGTGAAGCATAACAGAGGAATTACAAAGCGTTTGGCCTTCCCATTTCCATGTAACGTGCGACCGGTGCTTGCCATTGGCACGTTGATGTTGCTCCGCCCGCACCACCCGCCGTTATCGCGTGAGCTGTGATTCACGCACTAGCTCGCTGCGCGAGGGCTTTGCTGCGAGACAGATAAGCGCAGCCACACTCTCTCCCTATAGTTTTAACTGCTTTCCAACCTGTTTTTTTCTTTGCGCATGCGCATAGGGTTTTTCCGGAGGAGGTTTCTGCCTACACAGGACCGCAGGATTGTTCCTTGCATCCAGCCATATACAGCTTCGCCTCAAAAGTTTACGGACAGTTTGCTGGCGGCAACTATAGAACTTCGTGGGGAAGCAGCATGCATTTTTGCACTTAACGTATTGCCCAATACCCGAAAGGGGGCACGTGCTAGTGTCTGGGCACATGGCACTTTAGTATGCTTCGGAGTACACACAAACAATTTAGACAACGGGCACAGATCTCTCGTGGTCGATCCTCTTATAGCGTGGGCTCTAATTGAATGGTTTATTTCATGAGTGGTTCGTTCATGGTCCCGCGTGCACTAAGCTTATAAAGGACTTTGCGACACATCTCACCGAATGTGTATCCATCCCGACAGGTTTTTAGATAGCGGCCTCCAAACACTTGTAGATTCCATACAACAAATTTGTTTTTTTTTTTTTGCTTGTTTGCCTTCTTTAGTTCTTTTTAGCAGCGCCGCACAAGCTTGGGCTGCATCTGATCCTCGCTTGTCAAATTTACCGTACTTGGTCGTCTGCTTCTCGTTCGCTACATACGCGCTGGCTCGATTTGCGATCGTTGTTTTTCAGTCTTTTTCTTTGTCTGTCGCTCTTAGGTTTCGGCAATTCTCCTGAGGGCAGTGCACACCTACTGTGAGCTCACCGTTGTGCCTAAAGGTGGATGGATTAGGGTTCCCTAGAATGATCTGAGTGGGGACGAACAGAGCGCTCTACCTAAGGCGCGACTGGTGGAATGCAAAGAGGGCGCTGCGGGCGCAGCGACTTCTTGTCGTCTGAGCGCGCCGGATCGAATCGGTGACACTTTTTAGCGTTTAATAAAATTTTTTCTGCGAGCACTTACCGACAGCGCTTCAGTACAGAACGTGTCAGGATAAATTCAGAGTAACTTACAGAGTCTTCGCAACGAAGGCGTGCCCTGTCTTTTATTTTATTTCCGTGTTTCCTTGTCACTCCCAATACATAAGATCCAATGAACAGAAGGGCGGCGCTGCGTCAACTCTTACTGCACCTGTATTATTAAGTGCGTCGATTTAACTTGTCATTTTGTTGCAACGGCCAAGAAGTCAATGGAGGAATCCGGTGATATTTCCATTTTAAACTAACTTCCAAGAACGAAATCAAGCGTTTTAGGATGTTGCGGTAATAGCCATTCGACCGACGGTATTGCTAAGGAGTGCGTGCCAGGAATTCACAAGTGCTATTTTTACTGCTGATTTTATTAATTTCTTCGCGCCAGAAGACACGTCATCTGGCTATTTTTTGGACACTGTAATCAGCACTATGTTGATCACAATGCAGTGGCTTAAACCTACGCATTAGTGCATACATGCATTGTACGGGCTTCTGGAAGTTGAGAAGGTAAGAGAATAAAAGGAAAGGACGAAAAGGGCCTTTCCTGGCATCAGTTGCTTTCTCGGTTCGCAAAATATAAATTGCGCTCGTAAGTACGTCTACCTACGCAGGAAGGGACGAGGCGGTGTGCATTTAAGCAGCTCCTGTCGTTTCTCGCTGCGTAGCGGCAACATAAATAAGTAAAAACTATTTATCCGTTACTTTACATTCTCTATATGCCGCTTCTTATTATGCTAATGATGCATTCAGCGACGCCTACGCTGATGTTTCCCGATACCGGCCTACAGAATACTCTCCTTAATACACCTTTACTTCGTACACCTTTGCTCCTTCATACACCTTTACATACACCTTTAAATATGGAGCACAAACCCATCACCCCTCGTACGTAACGATGGGGAAATGGGCATCCGCACAAGCAGAACTCCTCGGAATGCGTGATGCACTGTGATGTTTTCACTGATTTCTTAGCTTCTGCCCGAGAGCTCAGACGGAATCTTACGTTCAATGCATATACCATATAAATCCAGGACGCTTATCTCTTACGTGTCCGCGTTACATGGCGGCAGCGCCACAGCCACTCCGGGATGCCGCCTGCAGATTTCCGTACACACGCATGCGTGTGCATAATCCTGCCCCCCTGACACCTTCCTCTGCAGTTATTCGCCTCACCAGGGCTACGGAACGCCTTCGACAATCCGCGCACGGTATGGAACCTTGGGGGTTGACCCCTCCTGCTTCGACGAGTTCGCCTAGGGGTGGCACTCATGCCGCCTGTAACGAGCACCTCGCCACCTCAGCAACATGTCCCATTTACATCGACCTGCCCTTTCTGCCTGGTTCAGGTCCAAAAAAGTCATCTCAGAACACTTGTTGAGAAGGTGTCCTGCCCAACAAAAAGTTACGCCTTGTCCACCTCGCCTCTTGCGGCTCGCTCCCGGCCGTCCGACACATTTCCTCATCAAGATAATGTGTACACAACACGGCTCCCTGCTCGGAATCTTTCCATAATCCGATGATCGGAAGAGCTTTAGTATGTGTAATTGATTATGCCGCATGGCAAGCTTTAGCAAAAAAAGAAAACTGGCCCTGTGAAGTCTTAATTGAACAGGGTTTCACAGAGCGAGTTTTATTTTCTTGACGTACCTTGAGGCCAAAGCTCGCTGTGGTTAGGAACATTCTGTTAATGAAAAACGTGGTCACTATATTTGGAACGGCTCAGTTACAGCATTTCGTTTCTTATACCTCAGATAAAAAAGATTAATGCATTATGGCAATTCGTAAAAAATGCAGCATTACTTTTGCCTTCCCTCCGCCGAACTGCTTCGAAATGTCAAGAAAGTTCGTTTTCTTCTCTTCTGTGCCTTCGTACAGTAAGCAGAAAAAGGATCACAAAGTATGGCCTTGCCCGTTAGGGCCCCCAAGTAGAAAAGTGTCAGATTTCAGCTTGCTGAAGGATCTTGCAGACCCTGAGATGGAAGCTGCTATGTTAAGCATCATCTAAATGGTGAGGAGAAGGTTGGAAATTGCTCTCTCACATTACACCAACCGAGAGAGGATCATAGCTAACTTGCGGTTTTCTTGGAAAGTCCCGTACACGGTTAGCTCCAGCCGAGTCAGGCAGCCTTCCAACAGGTTCCTCGCAAAAAAAAAAGAAAAAAGGAAAAGCGCTTTGGGTTTGCCGACAAGCACAGAAACGAAGCAAGGGATTATGTACGTGAACTATCAACAAAATTCGAGAAATTCAGAGAATTGTACGTGTGTATGGATTCCTATGCCGGTTCTGTTCATCTTGAGGCTTTTAATTGCAGCCAGATTGGTTCTTTTCGGACTTCTTTATGTTTTTGTTTGCTTTACTGGTTTTTGTTATTTTGGAATCAATAAACAGGTGAGTGCAGCGAATTGGTTTTCTTTTTGTTCCATTAGTTCATTTCTAGCTCTATTGGTATTTTAATTTTCTTATACAAATAACATACATTTACGTTATTATACAACAAATGTTTTAATAAATATGCCCTTTTGTGCGAATGCAAGGCGTTTGGGATTTGGTGCGTGTTAAAATTTTTTGTGTTCTTTGGGTTGCATTTCCGGGATTTTATAATGTTGTTTTTTTAATCGTGTGATTGTTATGAATAGGTAGACTTCCCGATATAGCAAGTTCATTTTTATTCTTTTTTCCTGTATTTTTAGCTTCACTCGACAAATGGTCTACAGTTACACTATTACGACGCGTTAACTTCGATCTCCCATTGTGCGTTATAGTGCAAATGCCAGGCATTACACAGATTGGGCTCGGGGGTATTAGCAAAAAATGCTGACGGAGTAAAATTTACATTCCATATTTTTTGCTTACTACCAGCCGCAATGGCATTTTAAACTATTCATTTGAATCACACCATGTATCAGGGTTATATAGAGGGTGGGCCTGTTTCGGTCTGAATTTCTGCGTTGATGCCGAAGACATGGTTGCTGACGTCTAGTCTTTTACTTTTTTTTCCGCAGGTCAAGTAGCCTTTATTTTTTAAATATTTATCAGGGTTCCCTATTTATTCGAAGCCGCAGAACAGTTAACGCATGGCTCGCTTCGAGTAGTCACGCTGGCCCTGCGCACAGGATACGCTGACCGGCGAAGCGCGGTACGAGCAAAAGATGAAGCGCGTGTCGACAAGGGGCGCTGCTGGGTCGGATTCAGTGGCGCCACCATACCAGCGCACGAGGCCTATAGACGTATATGACGATGACTACTACTACCACAGTGCAAAGTAACGACGGAACATGTCAATAAACAATTTCAAACCTAATGTCATGCGCGCTGGTCTGTGCTTCGGCGATTACATAAAAAGAAATCACCCAACTTCGCCATGGTTCACGCCTTGTGCGACTTTGTGCGAGCTTCTCCAATTTTTTATTTCATTTCCCGAAGAAGGCGCAATAACCCGCCGCGGAGGCTCAGTGGCTAAGGCATTGCGCTGCTGAGCACGAGGTCGCGGGTTCGATTCCCGGCCGTGGCGGCCGCTTTTCTGATGGAGGCGAAAAGCAAAAACGCCCGTGTGTACGAAATTTCGGCGCACGAAAAAGATCCCCAGGTGGTCAAAATTAATCCGGAACCCTGCACTACGGTGCGCCTCATCGCCTGCGTTGCGTCGGCGCGTTAAACCCTACAATCAATCAAATCAATCGAAGAAGGCGCAATAGAGCACGTCGCCGCAAATGGGCATTTAGGCACTGGCATGTTCGCCTTCGCCGAGCTGTTCGCTCAATAGGCCATTTATTGCTTTATCATCAAAAATCGACTTTACGTGCACTCGAACAATATTTTCACCGTTATTCTGATATTTTCAAAACGTGCATGCATGCCCATCCACTGGGATGAGTGTCACCGCCACAGGAATAGAACCCCTCACAATTCAACGACTTGCGTTTTCCAGGTAATGGCGTTTTGCATTTAATTTTCCGACTTATCTCGGAAGCTTTTCGGCCGCTCTTTGAATAGCCAGGAAGCTCGCGTGCGATAGCCCGGAAAAACGCCCACACTCGAAACGAAAACGTAATTGAGCATGCCTTAAGAGGTGAACGGGCAGTTATAGAGTTTATGCTGTCAAAGCAACTTGAATGTAACACGGTGGTGGAAGAAAAAAACCTACGCAAATTGGGACTCGACCTAACGCGAAACTTTATACTTGAGCTTGTGCACTGACTCCATGGCTTACATGTTTTCAAGGTGTTCGTATTTCGCTCCGTCTTTATTAACGCATCGTGCAAAATCAGGATAGCGATGTGTTCCACGCCCACCAGGACGTTGACGATTTTCCTGACGATAGCTGACTGGCCACCCCGCATCAAACGCTTGATCTTCATTACTTATTCCGCTTGGTGCTTCTGGGCGTAGTGCTCATGACATTTTCATGGCCGCCCCGGGTCGTTGCCTTCCCTAAAGTTCTCGAGAAAGCGCGCATTCGCGGTCTGCGCCAAGCTTCCCGAGCGAAAACTTTCCTGTTGCCCGTGACGCTCCTTTCGGCCCTGGGGATCCTAGACGCTTTGTGAACTTATTCGAGCCATCGTGCTCGCTCACGCACTACTGGGGAAACGTGGCCAAGCCGCTGTTCAGACGCCAGCTTAAGCGAACAGCAACGCACAAACTGTGAAACCCTGCGCAGGGGCGGTGGGCAGGATTGCCGGAGGAGAGCGCCTGTTGGCGGTGTAGTATAAGACAGCCAGCGATGCCTGTGAGCACGACCGCAGCAGCGGCGCCGGAAAAGTTGGATAAGAAGCAAGGAAAGCTTTGCCCTAATTTCTGGCGTGGTGGAACTAGTACCCAAGTAGAACCCACGGAAGTAGAACCAGGTAGGCGATGCCTTCAACCGGGTATTCGCACAAAGTATAGTTTTCAAACGAACATTCTGTTGAAGTTTCCGACACACACACACACACACAAAAACTAAATCATTACAAGCCGCTGAACGGGGTTTACCTTGCTGTGTAAGAATACCTCTACACGGCTCACCCCGGTATATAGGTGCACATTTCAAACAGAAATGCGTAGACAGACAAGACATTTTCCTTTTCCTCGAAACCCAGGATAACGGGCGAACACCTGCATCAGGACGCACGTACGCACAACGCCTCTTATCTAGTGGTGCACCGTGAACACATTGATCCTGGAGCTTTCGCACCTAGACGGCATAACTTGACTAGAAGGAGAGATTAACCGCTCAAAGGGAGACTATTGTAGGAGTGCCACGCCGCTGCCCTTTTTCGTTCATAAGCCCTTATAAGCCCTGCCTGCTTGGCGTTTGCTTTTTCCGGCCTAAGCCAATCGCAGAGCTGGCACAAATAACATCATATGTTCTGTTGCGGGAAATGAGCTAGTGGGTCGCATTGCCATTCCCTTTTTTCCTAATTATATAGCTTACTTAAGGAAAGTGTGAGTTAGAATTGATGTCAGTATGATTCTAACGAGGAAATGTTTCGAATGAACCAAACTTGTGTTTTGTCTGCATGGAGCCTTTAAAGCCACTTCACCAACAGTCTTTCTCTAAGGTTGCAACATTGGTTGTTTACCGCGCTGCCACAACTCGGAAGTCGCCCGAGATGTCACGCGCTGCGGCTAACCTATATTGCAGCCATTTCAGCAACCTTCGCGATGACTTGTGGCTCAATGGCGGCCCGATGGTAGGGAATGATGGCAGGATCAAGATCGCTATATTCGATGATGTAGCCGCCACTCTGCAATCGAGGTAAGTTTGAGTATTGTCGCTCTAATACTGCGTTAGTAACGACGATATATTAGCCGGAAAGCGCTGTTTCTGTCACGGAAAGAGGTGTGATCACTAGAAAAATGTTGCCGTCGCAAATCGAAGGTCTAGGATCTCATGCTGCCAGAGTACTTCAAAAAGAAATGGAATGAATACAACTCGGCTAAAAGTTAGACATACAGCTGCTTTACGACTTCGCATTGTTCGCAAGACCATACACATAGCCGCACTAAACTCAGCAGGGCTAATTCAGTGACGCTTAACTCATCGACAAGACTCGGCGACACAACTCAGCGACAAGTGAAGCTCATATCATAAGACAAATGATAGGTAACAAAGCATTTGTTTTTTTTTGTTTCTGTCAAAGGAGGATGTGCCCGTTCGGCCTGTAATTTATAGAAACGCGGACGCTTTCGCGGAGGAGATGCCTATCCAAACTTAAATGTCATAGCTTTCAATAAATATACGTGCACGCACAACAGAGTTACCGAAGGTTTTCACTAAGCCTATAACATTTATATTGAAGATCATGCAGCGATATATGAAGCTTTACAATCAGTGGCGCACGCCATGGGAAAATAAATGCTGGAGTTTCAAGCCTTGCAGAGTGCTATTCACTCCCAGTGTACAATATACGTGCAGAGCTGTATTGTGCAATGACATAGAAACGTGCTCATGAAGTCAACCATTTTAGTCAGTTCGTATAGCTCCACATCAATGTTAACCGCCTGGGGACCTGTGACGTGTGCCGAGATATATACAAACGGGCGTTTTCGCTTTTCGACTCCATCAGATAAGCAGCCACTACTGCCGGGATCAAAGCTGCGTCTCTGGGCTCAGCATCTGAACGCCTCAGTCACTGAACCACCGCGGCGAGTATCCACATGTCCCGGTAGGTAATCGAACTCAGCCAGATGCATGTTAGGCTGAAACTGCAATTAGCACACGAAGCTTGCGCCCCGTGCATCCCGATTAGTCCGTGCAAACGGCGCGTAATGAATTGTGCCAAGAATAGCGGAGGGGCTCAACGTAGCGAACGCACTCTACGGAGCCACTCGACTGGGCCTGTGCAATCATCAAGGGAAGTAAAGAAACAACTAGCAGAAGCGGAAACGGCCGCAGCCGTCAATAGTATGGCGCGATCGACTATTCTGTCGAGATACCCGGTATTGGCCTGGGAGTGTAGCTATAGACACTGCGAGCGTTTGTAGCGGTCCCTGGGCGCAGAAAGTGTTTTTATTTTTTTGCGTTTTCTCGGGGTAAATATCGGGCCAATACTGTTTGCTTGACAGGTACGCAGATCAATAGCTCTCAGACACGCTATTGACAAAGCACGCTGAGAGGTGCTCCAGAGTTTGAAGCTAGAGAGCCAAAACTCTTACAAAGAACACATAAGCGTGGAAGAAAAAAATGTATTGATCTGTAAGGCACACGCGCTCATCGCAAAGCATGTGCGAGAAAAATGGTGTGGCCACGTTGACGAAGGTTCCCACCCAGTCGACGTGGCCATGATAAAATTGAATGACGGAAGCTCTAGAATGGCGAGACGGACGTTTTGTCGCATATGCTGATGGTGCAAAATCTTGTGCGCTTACTACGTGAAAATAGGGCTCAAAATGCGGTTGTATCGGCTCCTAACTAGAAGCCTTCCCGAGGAAAGTTTTTTGTTAGTGCTATAACACATTTAGCAATCGCATTGTCTGTGGATAACTAATATTGCGGATTTCTTGAAGTAGCTTTTTCTCACTCTGCATTTTGGTTCGTGGATTTTCAGAAAGCTGTACGCCACCATCCCTCTGCCTCTTACACAAAGACGCACCTTCAACACAAGAGGTATAACCTGTGACGTAATTTCTTAAGATGAACGTTGAATATGAAAATACTCAACTGTCGTGGTTGCATATCAAGCCGAGTTAAAATATTAACGTAAAAAGCGTTTAAGTAGCGCAGACTGATTTCTGTACAGTGGACCATTCGTCCGATGAGAAGCTACATGCATACTTGCAGCTCGACGTTAACATGAATTCCGAATAAAAAATGAACACTGTGAATCTGTGCCCACGTAGAACAGATCATCAATTTTTGGGTTACGCCGGCTAGGAAGTTCATTTACACTTATGAGTAGTGAGGCTTTAATAAAGATTAATGCAGGGTTGCCCTTCGCGGTAACAAGTAAACCCAATACTTTTAAAATAGGGACGGAAATAATAAATGGCCACCACTGAGGTAAAACAAGTTAAGCTATAAAAGCTGACTAAACTGCCGGTAATACAAAAATGGTGCAATCCCTTTTGTTGTAAACAGTCGCACTTGGTCCGCAGTCTTCAGTTACGTAGCTTTTCCCGCTTCCTGTTGCAGCGATATTAAAGGAATAGGCTTCATTGCGAATGTGTGTGGTTTTATTATTTCCTTGCCGGTCTTTGACGTATGTAGATGGGGAAATACAGCCTGTAAACATCTAGAAAGTCAATTTAACTTGCCGTTTCGTGTATGTTTACCGTAAAAGGGGCTTTGCACGTCAAGCATGTATGACACGAGTAAGCCGACTCCAATTCGACAGTGTTTGAGTAAACTTTCATTCCTGCCGTCTAGACCACGCATAAGCCCCTGCTGCCGACACCAACGCTCAGTTTTTTAGCCAGAGAATCCGAGAAGCGTATCCTACCTAATTGCTAGCGTCAGCTTGCCATGAATTCTGTAGGGCTTTTTACCGTGGAAAATGTGCGCAGGTTTTATACAGTGGTGCTCATTAGCTGCGGAAGGAGACAACCGACGTTTTGGCAATCACTGTATTTCAAAACTGCAGCGAATGCCGCATGTGAAGCCTGAATTATTGCGTCCACATTCGGAAAGGAAAGCTTTGAAGCGTGAGTACATCCTACTTTTGGCACCGTACTCGCAGGCAAGGACAGACATTAAAAAACGCAGTTGGAGGCAACGAAAAAATTAGAGAAAAATTATAGATAAAAGTGCGAGATGATATTCTTGCCGGACGATTTGAGAGGAACTCTTTGGCAGTGTCAAACTACAAGTGTTCCCAATTAACGATCAGCGCACCAAAACCGAGACCGGTGGCTTGTATTTTATGCGGCGATCATTAATGACCAGTATTCAGCAACTCGTCAAGCTCACAGTCTCCTTGAAGTATTTTGCTGGGGGAAATGTACTTCAACAGGGTAAAAATTTGGGGCTGGTTGGTACATATCCAAGAACACCAAAAAACAGCGCAAAGGACGGGACAAGTAAGAACAACAGAACGAAGCGCTTAGTCCTGTTGTTCTTCCGTGTCCCGTCGTTAGCGCTGTTTTTTCGCTAGTCTTGAAATGTACATATATCAACTAAAATGAATAGAGTAGACTCGCGATAATGTGTACTTGAATTATTCAACCTTTCAGTTAATTGAAACGAATTTCAAAATTTTCGCTAGCCGGGTAGCTTTTCAATGTATTTTGAAGCCGCTTAATTCAAACCACTTCATTGCGCGAATTCTTTTAAGTCGTATTTCTTGCTCATCCTTGCGGGAAAATTTCCACAGCATTTGCCGCTTCTTGATGCACATTTGGATTCCTGTATCACTAACCAGTCACAACTAAGGCCGATTGCCCGCAAACGCGTGTCTAAGCAACACCACGCGTGCAACCAATCGCGTGTGGATTGAGGAAGCGCAAAAAAAAGACGGCAGGCAAGGCAGGCGCAACATGTACGAAAGTGACACGCGTGACCCTCATCCGACTGCGCATGCACCGAAGCACGTGACCTGTCTTTTGAGTTGCGTCTGAATGGTGTATTTTCAAATATATGGGAGTGTTTAATTCCAACACAAGCTTGTATGTTGCCCAGAGGCATATTTAGGAGAATTTGAAGCAACCCATGAAGCAGCCCTGCACTGTTGCAACATGCCCAGCACCTCGGGACGTTCTCAATCCCGGCCTGATGTCGTGCACGTCGTTCGTGTAAGGTAATACTCCGCGCGATGATCTCCCAGTGCACCACCTCTAACAGCGGGCTGCTTTTAACGTACCTCTGCGTAGCAACGGCCCCATGCCTTTTCACGAGAGGGGAAATGTCACGTGTGTAACTACAACCCGTCCAGGCTATAAGTCCGCCGATACAATTACACACTATAGTATGTTACCTCTTATATGGCTATGTGATGCGGCACAACAGCAGATGACGAAAGACGGAGCGCCCTCGATTGCGGCTCGTGCTTTGGGGTGGTCGCCATCTTGCTAGCCACTTCAATTCCCCTCGACCTATCTCACCTCACGAGTATAGCCACATCGCCCAATAAACATTTCGCTCTCTGTGCAAAGCCAGCCTGCGTCCCTGTTTGAAAGGTGGCAGCAGGATAGAGACGGCACGAACGATAACAGGTGATGAGATGGAATTTAATCTCCAGCAGCAACGTTGACGCATGCATGGATACGTGCCACCGTGTACATCCTCTTTGCAGAGTGGCGAGCATGGTGGTGTGTACCAGTGTTCAACCTTGGAAACGGTGGCTGAATAATCTTGAATACGGCACTCTCCGGCTTTGCCCTGTTCTCTGATCACTAAAGTCTGGTTTCACCAAAATTCAGGTGGCTTTTCCGGCAGGTGGATCCAGTCCAATTTGCAGGATACCTTAACCCGGATACGCCGCGTCCGGGCTAGGTTTTTAAAAAGCGGTTCCCTCAGTTCGCTGGGGCAGGGGGTATCTGAGTCCAGTCCGTTCCATCGTCGTACCATTTGGTAGGCGCCCTCAGCTGTGCTGAGGTGCCGGATATATTCTTCCGCTGTGCCGCAACCTTATATTCTTCAATCTTCTTCCCATACCAATACGTTATTTTTTGGATTTTTCGGCTGATAAGCTTCGGATAGGCGTGGACAGTGTTGGCACTGCCATGTGAACTACTACCTTAAAGGACCCTGTAAACTGTTCGGCCGCCACATATGCGTTTACAGGGTTTTCTTGGAACGTCCTGATTTACTTCGAGATCCCAGGTAATACGCTGTGTGGTTTTCAGTAGATCCCATTCTTCAACCTGAGTCGCTCAGAGCGGTTAGGGATGTTATCGAGGACACGAGCCACTGGTTTTTCAGAAGTTATAGAGGTTATCAATTCGGGTTATTTTTATTGGAAGTAAAGCGGAAAGTTGGGTGAATTGGTTGCTAACTTATCCACTCCTACTGTTATTCGAAATAAATGGGTTTTAGCATGTAATGATCTTGTCAGTCTTCCAGATTTTTGTGAGGAACTATTAATTTAGTGAGCGGGCATATGTATTTACGCTCGTTTTAAGTGCGTACCTTCAGCGCGGGGGTGCTACGTTCCACTACCTGGACGACCGCGTCTGTTCTACTTTCGGATAATGAAGTCTCTAAATAGGGCCCCTGTGCGTGCTCTGGATAATGGCGCATAACGATACAAGGAAATTGGCCAAAGGAGGCGTCTGAAGAATGCGCGCGTGCTCAGAAGAATAGCGTGTACTCAATCGAGGAGATTCTCCCGGACAAGATAATATTAGCAGTGTCGACCGCAGCAAATTTGTGCTGCTACATTCAGCCTGAAAATCACCTAAATGCCATCTAAAACCGCAAACGTATTCTGAGTCTGATGCACCCTTTTTAAATAGTTCAACAAACAAGATGCATTTGGGATGCAAACTGCCATAATTGGGCTTGCTTACGCACCTGAAATGAATCTGCATTAGATCGTCCCACAATTTTAGCACTAGAGCGCCCGGTGCACCACCTCTCAAAAGCATGTCTTTCGTTCTGTCGGAGTGCGAAGCCAGAAAATCAGTCACGGACCAAAATGACGCTGCGGAAGCTAGAAAGAGTCTGCCGGTCCGATTCGCGACATTACTGATGTCCTAACTTAACTTAGCCCCCCTTTTAAAGATGATGGGCTTTCTTGGGCTACTTAAACGCAGAAATTTTTGTCTGTCAGTCTGTCTGTATGTCTGTGTGTCTGTCTCGATTCAGCCACCCCGCTAAAGTGAAACGGAAACTGCGCAAAGGTTATATATACCCACAGCCAAATATAAACGTCTGAGTCCTGTGTTAATGTTCATACTTGTCAACATTGTTGAACAAGAACGAGACATTAAACAAATATAAGGCCGAAAATCAATACATGAGTGACATTTGCAGTGTTCCTTTATGAAAAAATCACGTATGCTTGGATTTTGCGATATCAAATAATATCCTACATCAACTGCAAGAAAACCATTGCCTGCTGTTGCCCACGCTACCTGGTGGCATTTAAAAAGATCAGACGGCAACAGTAACGGTAAATTCCACGAGATAGGTTCCACGTTCCGCTTGGAACAGTTGTTGAGTAAGGCAACGTGGTTCTATAAACGTTGCAGTATGGCGCCCCGATACACGCGTGTTTCCTCCCTTCGGCAGCGCTGGCAGTTAGAGCAGTGGAATTCGGAAAATTTAAATTGACTTGAGCAACCCTCTAGCGTGTTGTCTTGGGAGGAACAAGTAGAGGTGTGCACGGGCTCGGCCTTACGCAAAGGCCCGGGCCCATCCCGGCCCGCGGGCAGGGCTCGGGCCGGGTAGCACGCATTTTCTCGGGCCCGGGCCGGGCTCGGGTTTGAACCAAAATTTTGTCGGGTCGTGCCGGTCCGATCCGGCCCGGGCAGTTCCTGAAGCCCGGCTATCCTGTGCCGCAAATTCTAAATGGTTGGCAAGAGAAAGATTTCTTGTTGCTATATCAGGTAAAGTGAAAACAAAAAAAGGAAGTGCTAATTCACTACCGCGCTGTTATAAGATATGATAAAAAGACAATTGCACTTAGAAAGCCTTCACATCAATAAAAGAAACGTCTGGGTCCCATCAGCTTAGTGAGAGAGAGAGAGAGCCAAAAAACAAGGGCCCTCCGGCCACAAACTACAACATGACTATATTTTAAAGACGATAAGCTTTCTTGGGCTACTTAAACCCAGAAATTTTGGTCTGTCTGTATGTCTGTATGTTTGTCTGTCCGTTTGTCTGTCTGTGACTCGATTCAGCCACACGGCCAAAGCGAAACAATGCCTGCGCAATAGTCTTATATATAGTCAGAGCTAAAAATACCCGTCTATGTCCGGTGTAATGCTCATACTTGTCAATATTGTTGAAGAAGAACAAGACATTACGCAAATATGAGACAACAAATCAATACAGAAGTGATATTTGCAGTGTTCCTTTATAAAAAATCAAACATGCTTGACTTTTGCGAAATTAAATACTTCATCAACTGCAAAAAAAGAATTCACTCCGCCGTCGCCTGCTGTCGCCCGCGCCACTACAGCTTCTGGCGCCATTTTAAGAAATCAACCGGCAACTGCTACGCAAGGTTCCACTAGATAGGTCTCACGTTCTGCTTGCAACGCAAGTGGAGTAGGGAAACGCGGTTCTATAAACGTTGAAGTAGGGCGCCTCGATGAACGCTCGTCTTCACCGTACGGCAGCGTTCGCATCGAGACACCCGGTTTCGAGCAGTGGAACGCGGGAAATTTAAAATGATTTAAGCAAACATTTGGCTTATTTACCTTGGGAGGAGCGCGACGCAAGAGAAACAACATGAGAGGTGAGCGGGAAAGCGAAGGGAGGCATTTACTTCGCAAAAGCCGATAAAGACTATCGTCTTTTGACGGCCTTTGCAACGAAAGGAGCAGATACGTGGCCAATTTTTCTCTCTCCTTTTCAAATTAAAACAAACAGAAAAAACGTGACCTAGATTTCGCAGTGTGTGCAGAGTTTGAAGAACCAATTTTCTAAGCAGAGCCCATGATTTTTTCGCGCAAGAATTTTTTTAAAGCCATGACTAAAGGCAAGAAAGAACAGAAGCGCAGATAAAATCACGCTGCCAATGCAACTAGAGAAAAAGTCAAAAATCAAATGGTGAAACCGGACGCATCGTTCGAACAAATTTCAGAAAGGAATGGGAGAACGAAAGGTGCAATGTCTGTTGAAGAATTGCAATAATAAGAAAATCCACTTACTCGGAATCATTTAAAGTATCCTGGGGTGTGCCTTGATTTCAAAGACTGGCAAATGAAGTGGCAAATGAATTTACACGACTACCAAAAATACAGCTTCCAAGAGAGGATAATTTGTACAAAGTTCGGTCCAAGTTAAAGGAAATTTGAATCTAAAGTAGTCGTATTGGCTTTGGGCTTTTGCTTTTTAGGTTAACAGCAAACTTCTTCAAGTTCATGTTAATATCCTGTCGGACTAGGGATGATAACAAAACTCTGGCGGGCTCGGGTCGGGCTCGGGCTCATATTTTAGAAGTTTGTCGGGCTCGGGCCGGGCTCGGGCTCATATTTTGAAAATTCGTCGGTCTCGGGCCGGGCCCGGGCTCACTTTTTATAAATTTCTCGGGCCCGGGCCGAGCCTGGGCCGTTTCTCTATCGAGCCGGGTCGGGCAGGGCCTTGACAATGCTGCCCGTGCACTGCTCTAGGAACAAGACGGGAGAGAAACAGCATGAGAGGTGAGCTGCAAAGAGAAGGGGCGCCAGGGGCCAGGGGCATTTACTTTCCAGGGGCGCCAGTCGACTATCGTCTTTCGTCAAGATTTGCAACGAAAGGAGCAGATGTGCGGCCAATTTTTCTTCGTCTTCTTTTCTTCTTACAGTCTCTACCCCTTTTACACTTTGCTGTATCCTTTCATTCCCCCTTCCTCTCTACCACTCAGGGATGTTGACCTGTGAGCTCCCGGTCGAGCTCTATATCGGCAGTGCACTCCCTTTCCTGTTTTGTGCTGTGGAACCACATCTACTGCTACTGCTACCCGTTGCGAAGGAAACGCGTTGTACAGGCACGTCGGGTGAAGGTAGGCTCATTGGTAAGTGTATGTGCATATGGAGAAAGTATTCATAGTGGACGTCAGTATCTAGCGAAGGCTAGCGTATAGGTGCTATCCATTGAAAAGTCTAGCTGTCAATGTGTTCACTTGGCAGCTCTGGAACTGGTCATGGATATGGCCGACGCTCCGCGGCCATAGCGGCTTGTGCAAGTGCGGGCCGCAGAAAAAAAACACGGACGTGCGCCAGCTGGTCCTTTTCAACCCGATTCACAACGGCGGTGTCAACAGAGATGTTATTAACCACACCCACATTGGAGTCCAGGCATTACTTTGCGTCCGGTGGGATAGAGTTTGGACCGTTCAACACACATCATGGGCTTAGCGTGGACAAGTACCGCCATCCCGCGGAGCCCTACGTAACCAGTGACGGCGCACTCACATGGTTGCCTGCATGAATGCCTCGTCAGTGAATACAAACTAACGGACCGTTTATATTTGTTATTATTATCACAAAACTCTCTTAACGTAAGTTTTCTTTTTTGCCTTTGCAATATCACAAAACAGAGAAGATGTTGTTGCCCTTTACCATCACATTCGCCATAACCAAGCTTGTCTTTTAAAGAATATGTTCTATGGGCCCATGTTCCAGCTTGCAGGTCCCCATGTCTTCGTGTTTGTTCAGCGCATCGCTTCTGTTACGGTATCGTCTCGCGATAGTTTCACTGAGCGAAGTGGGCAAGTACTTGAAGTAATATCGATTCCCCGGACTCACGCTCGCCGAAGTAAAGGTTCAAGTGGAGCCAAGCAAACGAAAAACAAAAACAAAAAGGTCGAGCAAAACAAAACCCTCAAAACACAAGATAACCAAAAAATTACTGGGGTAACATTAGCCTTCTTACGTCTTTTCAATGCGAAAGAATTATTGGAAAGGGCATTCGTGAATCGGCCGTGGGACACGATGGCATCTTTCTTCTCCACTGGCTGATCGTTCATTGGGTAGGCGGGAATTGTGAGGGAGTATGTACCCTCAGCTACCAGCGGTAGCAGACACTGGCCAATCATCTTGGGTGGTATGTGGCCAGTTCAAAGGCCTTTGATGAAAACCATAGAGTGTCATCCTAATATATATTAGAGGTAAATCTGGCGCAACCGTCTAGGGAAGCCGCGCTTCAGGGAGCGTTTCGTCATGTGTCGGGCAGGCACGGTCCACTTGTCCTTGGCATGGCTCACTACTAGGCTACAAAGTTGCCTCGGCTGCAAAAAACAAAGAATACTACTCCAAAAGCTTATTACAATTTTTTCTGCTATTATAAAAATGAGGCTCCAAAATATTTGCTAGTCAGTGATTATTTAGAAGCTTAGAAAGAAAAAATGTTGCCCTTTTTTGTTAATTTTGGCTTCGAGATGAACAAGATGCCACGTGGCTAACCAAGCCGGCGAGGAACGTCGTTAGCTGCAATTACGGCTCCCACGACGGCCCGCGATTGCAGCGCCAGATTTCCCTCTTGTGTATATTAGTATGAAACTCTATGGTCGCAGCAGCATGACACACACGCAATGCGGCAGTGAAGAATCACCGAGTGAAGCCGTATTGATTTCTCATTCAAAACACGTAGCAAACTTAGGTGTACCAGGAAAGACGCCTGTTCGTTGTATCGCCGGCGTGGATTAGTGGTCAGGTCCCTTGACTTACATCGGGTTCACCATCGTTCAACAGGCGGCAACTGCCGTCGTCATTAGCAAATCCCCTATAGCGGGTCCGGGTCAAGTCTGAAGACCATTCTAAACTCCGCACTGAAAAACAACGAATCTGTAATTAATTTATTGACTGTTGGGTTTAACGCGCCGACGCAACGCAGGCGATGAGGCGCGCCGTAGTGGAGGTCTCCGGATTAATTTTGACCACCTGGGGATTAACGTGCGCCGAAATCTCGTACACGTGGGCGTTTTTGCTTTTGGCCTCCATCAGAAAAGAGACCGCCGCGGCCGGGAGTCGAACCCGCGACCTCGCGCTCAGCAGCGCAACGCCTTAGCCACTGAGCCACGGCGGCGGGTGTAATCTGTAATAGGGTAGCTTCACGGGGTTGTAATGACGCATGTAAGATGTATCAGTGAAGTTTGCGATGGAAAGCTATAGTGTTTTCCCATTGAAAGCGCTTCAGGAGCCTACAATGTATTTTGAAAGTCTCGTATCGGAGGCCTAGAAGGGAATCCACATGCTTGCAGCGCGCGTATGTTGGCTCGACTCTCCTTCCTGTCAGGTTTTTCAGCGGAAGGCGGGTGAAACCTCGCCGACGCCCGCAGCTCACGACGCCGTTTTTTTTGCTACCTGTTGCACATTAACCTGTCACATCAAATCGGCCATAAGGTCAAAATACAATTCGGCTCATTCTGAAAGAAGTAGCCTAGGATAACTCACTCAGCTCCATTCTGCCCCCGAAAGACGTTTTTTTAACCGAAACGAATGTGGAATATTTTCCAGATTTCGCACTCTAGTGGCGTGATAGGGGCAGGCGTGACGTAGAACATGTGAACATGTATTGCACGTCATTTATGAATGCAATGAATAACCGTTAAAAATACGGGCGAGCACTAAAAACATAGCTATCAGCGTGTTATTTGCCCTTTCGCATCCAAGTGATACATCAGAACGGAACTAGAGACAGCTGTACAGTCGCCAATTCTTATTTCTTGGTGGTGGCATAGGACAGGGGCCGCCGATCACGCCAAGGTTTTGAAAGGTCATACAAAAAGCGCCAGAAAGTGTCTAGGGAATCCCCTCTTCACATATTTTCTTTTAATATCTCGCCTATTTCTTCAAAGTTTGCGATAAATTTGGCATCGTGGTTTCTATCGGAACGCGGTCATCGTTTTATAAACCAAACTGGCATTTTGTATTTTGTCTTCATGGCCCTTTAATAACCAAGCAGCGCGCTCCCCGCTCGAGTGTTACCTCTCGTTTTCTCAGTGAAACGAGTATCACGTTTTTTTTAGCAGGAGGTCGCGGGTTCCATTCCCTGCCGCGGCGGCCGCTTTTCTGATGGAGGCGAAAAGCAAAAACGCCCGTGTGTACGACATTTCGGCGCGCGTTAAACGTCCCCTGGTGGTCGAAATTAACCCGGAGCCCTTCCCTGCGGCGCGCCTCATCGCCTGCGTTGCGTCGGCGCGCTAAACCCTGGAGACAAAATAAAGGGCTGTAAAGTAAAATAAAATCCCAACCCGTACCGCATACGTGTCAATCAATCAAGCGAGTATCAGGTTTCTAAAGCGAAAGCTTCGTTAGTGGTACCGATGCTATCATGTCAAGATACTAGTTCATTTCGCCATGAACCGGTTGGTGGATTGGATCAAAGAGCTGTGATAAGATCTCTGGACACAGCGCGCGTGCGCGAAAACAGACTTTTATTGCGTCGAAACGATTACTTAAAACACCAGAAAAAGACCGGTTCTAGGTAAGACAATGCACGAATCGATTATTGAGAAGTTGTACAATAGTATACCTTTATCTCACAAAACACGTATCGGTATACATTTAGATCGTTCCTAGATGCTAAGTGGGCGAAAAATCGTCGCATGGCCTCGTTCTCTGTTTCCGATTTGGATTTTTGAAGGTTTGACGACCGATTGGACGCACTTTTAGGGAAGGCTTTGACACACTTTTGACGCAGTTTCGATGTGAGATAGTTTTCACGCTTGTCTCAACTTTCTTTGGGATGGGATGGTACAGTATTTTTAAGCCTATTATTATGCGCGTGGACATAGCCAAAGAAGCAGATATTTTAGTGGAGCCTCGTGAGAATGATGCTGTTTCGAGCAGGCCTGACACCGTTTAATCATGAATTCTAGATCCAAGGTGAACTCATTCGTTGCCTGGCGGTAATAGTCCGCACTTATCTCTCTCTGTTTGTTATAATGGGGCGTTTTTTTTTAAGTTCCTGTACGACGAAAATTTTAGTTCTTCTCTCAGGGGATTCCATCTATCTCCTCCGACGCCTGCTTCGTTAAACTCCTGAATTCCTGAATATTTCCCCAAATTAGCGAATTCAATCTAAAAATGTGTTCACGTACAACAACCCTTGTCAGTTTTCTGGGAGTAATTTAACCGGCATACCCTAAGAGTAACGATATGGTGTTATTGAAATCCACTTCCGAGGATACTGCCTGTCTTCTTTCCCGAAATACGCTTTCAATGTAAAACGCTGCGCCATTTTATAGGCCGCACCATACTCGTCCCACTATATTCGACCCGGCAAAAAGGCCACCCAAAGCGTTGCCATGCTGCCATGCTTCGCTTCGAGGATACCGGATTTTGCAACGTCCATTCTTTTTTTTTTTTTTTTTTGAGGAAAGGTGGTAGACAGGCGAGGCGAAGCCGCCGCACTAAAACAACTTCTGCCAGCAGACTTAACTTCCAGATGGAAGCTGACCTTGTCTCTATATTTCCTTCACTCTTTCGCCTTCTCTCTCTCTCTCGCTCCCTCCTCACCTATCATCCCAAGTCACGAAAATTGCCCGTGTGGAGGGCTCGCAAAGCTTTTGCGGATTCGCATTGCGTATGCTGATCGCCTCGCTCAGTAACGAGCTTCTAAATGGCAGCCGCGGGAGCTATTTCTGCGCAAGTAACGGAGACGCGGAAGATTATATCGTATTGCCCTCAGACCGGTGCTCATTGCGGGAATAAGCAGAATTGGCTTCTAACAAACCGCGAGTTCCGGGCAATGCGTTAAGTTAGCCACCACAGATCATTAGTAATTGGATTAACCTGTTTGCGCTGTGAATTTAAGGATTTTGAATACCAACTCGCCCAAACCTGTCTTTGAATGCATTCATGTCGTGGGCGGGCAAGAAAATGCACCCAACAAAAAGATCAACAGTAACCTAGTGGAAAAAACAATGATTTGAATTGTTATGAAGACAAAATTCGACTTTGTTTAACGTGACATATCGAAAAAAAAAAGCCTTCGGTAATTCCCCCAAGTGAACTCCAAACAGAAATCACGTATTTTAGGCGAAAGACAAGTATACAAAAAAAAAAACCCGCCCGCATCTTCCCACGGGGGGAACTCGAGTAAATGCGTCGCAGAGTGGTGGGGGTATCGCGTGAATGTTGCGTAATTGGGTATGGTTTGGGAATGCTTAATTGTTATTTCGTCTTTATTATTCTTATTTATTGAATGAAGGAGAAGCGAAGGCAAGGAGTGTAAAGTTAAAATCTGTCTTTATTGCTTGGTGCCGTCAAGCAAAGCGTCAAGTCAAGCGAAAGCCAAGCAAAGACACCCTTGACTGAATTCCGAACGCGCGCTCCGCCGCTTATATACACACCGCTCGCGTTCGAGGGAGAGGAGTATGGGGGAGAGCCGCGCATGCGCACACTTTCGTACACAAGCTCGCGAACTTTCCACGCACCCACCACGCCGTTATCACGTGTACACGACCTGCCGCCGTTACTGTTGAGCGCGACGCAGCACACGGGTAGCTACGACGCATGCGCGCACAGACGCGCTCCCCCCCCGCACCGCCGCAGCTGTTGTTGAGAACGACGGAGCGCACGGGGTACACGCGCTCCTCCCGCACCGCCGCACATGTTGTTGAGAGCGAGGAGGGTACGGGGGAGAGACGCGCACCTGCGCCTCGACGCGACGCGCATGCGCAGTGAGCGTGTGGACGGCGCCGACAACATCGACGAGTGGCATCGCGAGCCTAAGAAATGCTTCGCAATTAAAAATGTCAAAATTTCGTGCTACGGGCTCCCCGCAGTGACGTCATAGGGGGATGCCTAAACACAAAGAGGTATCAGTACGTTTTTTAGATGCGACGCTCAGAGCATCTCTTGTCGGCGGCCCTGTCCTTCCTACGTGCATCCGTTGTCCGCAGCCACTCTCCCCCTCTCCTCCCGATAGCGAACTCTCGCGAGGGCCATTGGGTTGGATTTGATTGGATTGGATTGGATTGGATTGGATTGGCTTGGCTTGGCTTGGCTTGGCTTGGCTTGGATTGGATTGGATTGGATTTGGATTGGATTGGATTAAAGTGGATTGTGTTGGATTGTGTTGCGTCATAGCCGCGGCAGACGCACTGGCGCCGGCGCGTGCCCAGGTGAGAGCGTGTGCGGCTCAGCGCGCTCTCACTACGCCGGTGGGCGGCGCTGCGCGCGGTGCTGCGCATGTGCAGTACTCTCTCTCTCCGCGGTCTCCTGTCCTTCGGGAGCGCTGCGTATATAACCGCTGTACCGCTCTCCGGTGGCCTTTCGGTCGACGGTTGCTCTCCGCTTGCACTTGAACCCCCCTCAGCGTCGCATCACACCAGGGTTACCGCGAGGGGAGGTGGGCGTAATTTTTTCGCGTTACCATTGAAGTGACACAATCAAACGAAACGCAACGCACCAAACTACCGCGAAGTAGTGCTTTTTTTTTTGTCGGTGGCTCTGATCGGCGGCCACCAGTCGAACAAAGTCCATGTGGCATGATCAGGGGCCAACCAAAAATTTCCACATCAATCACCACCGCTTCCAATGATTGCCTTGGGGTCTACATGTTTTGTTTGAAGTTCTCTTTAAAATTGAGATTACTGTTATTGGGTCAATACCGTCTTTTAGATGAACCTAACTTGTATTTGTCTTCATAGCCCCTTTAAATTGTCGAAAACTGAAAATAATGGTAAGAACCACAATATTTGTCGAAATAAGGGGACGTCTAGAAAAAAGAAGAAAAATGCGGTGGGTCCACACTCCAGCGAAGCTCTCCCTATCAGGAAGCTGGGAAGTTATCTCTACACCATTACGCGACCCATTCCAAACTGCGCAACTCAGGCTTCAAACCTCGGATGACCTCGCACGCCACTTCAGGCGCGAAGTCGTTCAGGCGCTGAGCTGGACCGCAGTTGCAGTGCACTCTATACAATAGCTGACTGATTTTTGGACCTGGAGGGGAACGAAAAGTATTCTGCTTATAAAAACAGTCCCGCAAACTCCCGAGTCACAAGAGCAAACTTTATTTCATTTAAATGACACTAAGAAGACGTGGAGAATGGTTGAGGAAAAACCTGATGATGATGATGGTGCTTATAAGTGAGCGTCACTTAAGACCTAAATAAAAACTTGCCATGTATGGCCCGTTTCCGGCTTTCTAGATTGCTTTCTTTGCACACCAATGCAAAATCAACGTTTGTTATCCCGGCGGCAGTCAATCCAATCCGCACCCGATCCGGAGCTCCTCAGGTGGCTTAGAATTAAAAATTGCGCCGTCCTGGATTCGCACTATGGCTGTGTCGCGGAAATGGTTGACCGGAAAATTAAAATTCTGGTTTTATTTTGTCCGAAATATCCGTTGCTCATATACATAACTCATATGGGACAACTTGCGGTTCTTCGGGAAAGTGCGGAATATCCATCAAGTCCCAATTTCCCGAGTCCAGAAAAAAAAAAAAGAAACGGTTGTCTACTGTAGTTCATTTCAGAATTTGTATGCACCACTGTGAAGGCTACATTGGTGTCAATAGAGCGCCCACTGAGCAGGCCTAACTCAACGTGAAGGAAAGCGCGAATAGGCGCCGGGGCCTTGCAGTTCCACCTGCCGAGAAAAGAGACAGCAAGGTTTTTCCAAACCCCCTTAACGGTACGTTGCGCGTGGTCGGTGGGCGCTCTATTGACAAGAATGTAGCCTCCACAGCGCTGCATGCAGCTTCTGAAATGAACTATAGATTTTCCCTATTTGAAAAGTGCCTGCTTGTCCCTGTGACGTCATAAGGGTTAAGAAAAAAAGTGGATGGTGGATCTATTTACATTTATACCTATGCTAAATGTTTCGAAGTTTGAGAAAAAATTGGTATAATTTTTACTGAGACAAAACACTCTTCTGAACGAACTAAGGTTTGTGTTTTGTTTTCATGGTAAGGCAGCTCTGATTTTTTTCACGTCCGCGTTATCGTTAGGCAGAAAGTGAGTGCTTTTTATAAAAATCATGCCGAGCGAAGCTTTGCAAGTGCGGGCGTACAATTTGTAGCAGCTTTTCGCGGAATAATTTATTGCTCTAAAGCTTGCTTAAAATGCTAATAAAGCCCGGAACCAACTTCCGCGTGCCTAGGAAACCGGAAATTGGGAGTGTGCTCATGGGCTTTTTTGGCATGAAAAGGGAAATATTAATTCCGAAGTTTTAACACATAAATAGGATTCCAGCGTAGACAAAAAAAAAGTATTTCTGCGTCTCTGTTCCGAAAAGACAAATAAAAGCACTCAGGGAGTATTCAATTAGCTTCCAACTTCAATAACGGTCGCTAATGAACCAACGTGATTCTGACGGCCTGCGGCAGTAGGAGTCATTTGAAAACCAGTACCCCAATTTAAGAGGAGCGATCAAACGCGAAGCGCTCAGAGAACAAAACACCAAGCAAAGTAATGACGTTAATAATGGACAAATCCGCCTTAGGCCAACTGAGCCAGTTCACAGCGCTTCGGAGAAGCAAGAGAGGGCTAGAATTTCGCCGCGAAATGCTGAACGGCCCTGCGAACGACCATTATATAGACGACATTTTTAGACACCGAATGCACTTTATGACTCGGCACTAACAGCACTGGGTACTTTTGGTCGGCGGGAAAGGGTGGGTGGGGAGGCGAATTCAATATTTTGAAAGTATAAAACGAATACTCCAAACTTCTAAACAGTGCGCTGTCATTACGAGAAGGCAAAGACTAGTTGAACCTTCTCTACACCTTCTGCTGAACTTTCTGTTGAACGCTTACGTTGCTCTCGTCTGGCCGCCGCCGCAGCTCCATCCGTACCCGCTTCCTCCCGCAGGCGGTTGCAAGAAACAGAATCTTGAGCTCTTGGAGCCTCTTTCACCGTGGCGTACTTTCTCGGTCTCCCCCATTCGCGACTAGAGCATTGGGCGTCGTCCCTCATAGCGATGTGGTATGAAGCTATGAGCCTACGCAGCGGCATATGTAAGGCTCGCCTAGAACGTTTTAAGGACCGCCGCCATTTCTCACTACTCTCCTCCAGCCCTGCCGTTTGATTTTACCGCCACTCGCTCTGATTTTCGGCACGGCGCAGCGCTTGTATCAGCAAAGCTGTTCTTCGTGGGAGCAGCGATTTGGAAAGGGAGCAGCGGGAGCAGCAATTTGGAGAGGGCGTAGCCTAGAGAAGAGGAGTGCAAGCGCAAAGCATACGCGCAGCGTAGTGCACGAGAGGGCGTCAAGTGCAGGTCGGCGGAGTCAACGAGAGCAGGAGAGGAGTCGGCCAATTGGAGAGCGCGCGTCCTACAGATGGCTGGGAGGAGCGCGTGTATATAGGGTGCGTTCCAATTAACCCTTTAGACGGCTTCGTTGTCGTCTTCGTGGACAGTCCGCCATGTTGAGCTCCGTCCCAATTCCAACAAAGCAGTCAACGAAGACTGCTTCCAGGAGACACCGTCGAAGTCAGCAACGATGCAGGCTACATTCCTGTCTAAACTATCAAGTGACGCTAGCGCCACCTTTTAAGTGCAATGCACTTCTTAAGCGACCCTGAACCTGCGTCCACCGGCGATGTCCGCGCACGTGGAGATGGGCGCGCGCAGCCTGGCCGCTGACATGGCACATACCCACGTGGGGGATTGGCCAGGAATCTCCTCGTCTTCCTTGGCAACGGGGGGAGATGAGCGCGCGCTGCCTGGCCGCTGACATGGCACATACCCATGTGGGGGATTGGCTAAGAATCGGGCGTGAGAAGGGCTAATGCACCTGCTTAAAGGAGTACTGACACGAAATTTCAAAGCTGAGATCCGCTCTAGCAATCAAGTACAACGACAACACAAATAGGTGTCTGTGAATAAATGCATCTTTCTTTCTTTGTAGTTGTGTGTGTGTGTGGCATCTCTCTTTCGCGAACATTACCGAACCGCGCAAATTCAACTCGTGCATTCGCACTTTCACATTCTTCCCCTCGGGGAAATGCGGGGAATTTTTGCATATTAATGTCGTTAGAAACTAATGTTCTTTTAGTGATATATTTAGTACAATTTACTAGTGCCTACGATGCTTTCAGGAAATTTTTAAATCGCGTAATGTTTTTAATAAAAACGGCAACAATATTTACGAAACCTGCGTCTCGCGGTTCTCAACATCACGACCAACTTTACTTCGGACCTGCCCAGCCAGCGGCGATCTATAGGATCGCTTGCGCCGAGTCTCGTTTCGCGCCCGGCCGCTAGGGGCGCTTTTACGCACTGTTGCGGCGAGCGGCGGCTGCGCTGGCAGTGAGTGCGTGCTCGAGCGCTAGTAGCAGCCGTCTGGTGCTGGAGTTCGTGTTTAATCACACTTCGGTAATTGATTTCGGTGATTCCGAATGAAAAATCAGCAGTTTTACGGTGACCATCCCTGAATGAATGCTTTTTTTTCTGATTCACCGTGTTAAGGCGGGGCGGGGCCTCTTGACTGGCTTTCCCGTTGTGAGATGCGTTACGGTGCACGTGACGCATTTAGTTTCGTGGTCTGATATGGAGTGATACCTAAAAGAAATAACATTATCTCACGTACTGACAACGGAATTGGCTAGCAAACCAAAGTGTAGAGGTTGATACTTGCAGGGGGGAGGTTATTCCCGAATTTGAATTTGATGTACATTGGGAAGTTCATAGCATAAACCAAACTTATGTCATAAAAGCCTCCCAGGAACTCTGTTTGCTATAGTAAATACAACAAAATTAAAGCTTTCTGTTGAAATTCCTCATGAAGTGTAGCGGTTTTTTCTTGCTATAAGGATGCGGGGGAATTTACTATGCTCGGAAAACAAAATGCAAAAATTCAAGCACTGAAGATGCTAGTTACGGTCTCACACGCACTAATTAATGACGATGATTTGGCCCCTTCTTTGCGAACAAATTGGAAATTCTTTATTGCTAATGTATGTGAAGTGCTACAATGACCTGCTACACTACTAACTTAACAACGATGTCATTTTAAGCTTATTTACAGGCTAATTTTATTTACATACACAATGCCACGGTTTACGCACACAATGCCACACTGTAGTCAGGTTTTCAGAACATTAATGAACGCTAGTATTGCACAATCTTTTTTCACTTTGGCATTTTTTGTTCAAAAGTTCATTTTCGTTCACAACCATACACTTCACTTCAACAATGTAGCACAGTAGCAGGCCAATGCTACTTGTTCTAGTTTCGGATCTATTATTACGCGCCTACAGGCAGTGGCGCTGGGGAAACACTCCTCCTCTCATTTTTTTTTCCTTTCCGCTTCTCTCCTGCGCGACTGGGGGCGCGCATGCGCGATAACGGCATAACGGTCACCGCAGTTGCTGCTTCCGCACGGCGAGCAGCGAGGCCGATGCGCGTCTCATGTAGTGGGCGATTTCTCGTATGTGCTCCCTCGGACATTACGGTTACGGTGCTGCGAAAGGGGCGCCAAGAACACCAGGATGAATCGTAACGCGAAGACTCTTTGAGTGCTGTTAGCAAAAGGTGAGAACGTCGTTCGTATGCCGTACGTGAAGCTGAGCCGAAGGATAGGACTTGTGTCGTGCGTGTGCTGTGCTTGAAGACAGACAACCTTATCGTTGTATTGGTCATCGGTGTTTCTCGCCGCACGTCGCGTTCGCGCACGTAACGCGAATAAAGTGTTCAAGTGATATTCGAGCTGGCGTCGTTACTGCTCAAGCGGCGTGGCTTCGTGCCGTCGGATCGAGGCTGGCCCGTTGGAGGCAGCGGGGTGGCGACGGCGGTTGCCGGGTGGGAATGGGGGGGGACACGGGGAGGGGGGAAGGAATCCAACCGGCATGAGAGGGGAGAGCGTTACCTCTCCCCACGCAAGCTGCGCACTCTCGCATTGTTGCCATGGCAATTACAACGCCTTCAAGGCCAACATGGCGGTGGCGTTGCTAGGGCAACAACAACGCAGTAATGTTTCCCCAGGCTCACCAGGGGAGAATATGCCGCATGAGTCGCAATTAGCCCGGACGCTGGGTTGAAGGCTAAGAGTCCGCCTCCTGACAGTAGTCACACTTTCAGCACTTTTCTGGAGTCTGGTTCTTCCGCAATCATTTTCCCTTTGCCAATCATGGCCGTTTTCTCCGCAACAAAATTTCTGGAAAAAGGTCGGCTGAACTTCTCCAGCCCGAGCTCAACAACCACTGCCCTAGTATGACTATCCGTTGAGCCGTCGTGGCTGAAAAGCTTGTTTTCCAGTGCAGCTGGTAGCATCGTCCTCACAAACCCTGCCATCGGTGTTTTTGTAGGATATCGCAAGTTCTGCGAATGCTTGGGCCGCTCTTTCCAGGGCACAGGTGAATTCCAGGAACTGAAGCCTCGGGTAAGATAGCCCACCCCGTCCAAATTGAAGATCACCGCAGTGGCAGATCCAGATGAGCGAGGCGCCTTAAGCCGCTCCACGCAGAGTGAGCTCTTAATGTGTTTCTCGACGGTTCTCTTACGAAAGCCCGCAATGAGGCCCAGTGTGCTGGCCTAGATGCTTGGAAGTGGATAACCTAAAAAACACACCAATAAATTCGTTGGGAACATGAGACGTACGCTCAGATATAAAGGCAGCGCACCGCTACTCGTTGCTATTTAACACAAATCGACCATATTAAAAACGATAACTATGCGCAGCGAAGCATGCGAGCTTCGATTTGTCGTGATCGGTGGAGCAATAAAGCGCATAATTGCAAAAATCAAACACAATTGTGAAGGGAAAAAATAAAAATAAAACGAAGGGTGTTCCCATCTTTTCTTGAAATTGTCTTCATCCATTTGTCTCAAACTTCGGTGTCGGGGAAATCGTGAAAGAAATATTTCTGACCTTACTTTCTTCAGATCTACAATAAGGTACGAAACAGTATACCATCGTGCTCCTTCAAAAGAAAAACGCGCTTCAGAGAACTGAATAAGCTGTATTTTTAATGTCTGAAAATTCGTGCTTTACATACACCAGACGGAACTTACACTCCACGCCGCATCTGCAATAGCGCGTTCTGCACGGCTGCGCCCACGCGTGTGGCGGCCGCGTCAGCGAGGAACGACAGGGCGTAAGTAGCGCCACTCCACTAGCAGCGGCGAAAATTATCCCTGCGATTGCGGTGCTGGGGCCGCGCTCGCTGGGCAGGTCCGAAGAGGCCCCGCCCCGCCTTAACACGGTGAATCAGAAAAAAAAGCATTCATTCAGGGATGGTCACCGTAAAACTGCTGATTTTTCATTCGGAATTACCGAAATCAATTACCGAAGTGTGCTCAACATATCTGCTAGGAGGTTGTCGTAGGCGTTGGTGACCACCGCGCCGGTACAATTCTTCCTTTAGCCGTCCATTTAGACTGCTTCGTAAGTTGTCTACAAAGCTGTCCGCAAATTGGAACGCAGCCATAGAACAAGTGCACTTCCCGGTTGTTCTGGAATATTCGAAAAATGCTACAGCAGAGCGCTCTCCGGAAGAAGAAGCCGCCAGTAGGGAGCGCCAGCGAGAGTTGGAGCGCGAAAGGATATGGCTCCTCATTCGAACTTCCAGAAGCCCTCGCCACGGATAGCGAAGACATGCGGAAGCGGATAGATAACCGCTTAGCCAGGCTTAGCTTGTGCAAATCGATCTGCTAGCTTTGAGATGTTCTTTGAAGCTTGCCTTGCGATTATTCAACGCCAGGCAGCATCGCGGTTAAGATCAGCGTTCACAACATATCAGTGAATCTGGGCTGATTTTTTTTTCAGTACCTCACTTGCATACCTCATAACGTAACCTTGATAGATAAAGATCTAAGGCTCTCGCGCTAAAAAAGGTAGAAATCTGGACAAGCTGGTTCATAGTATTTCAAGAGGAAACTAGTGTCGAGACGCTACACAAGGGGAGAAGAGCGACACGGACAACACAGGAACGACACGGGCGACAGGGGCGACCTTAAATTTGCGCATATTTTAGTGAAGCTTTTAAACTAGTCCGAAGATATCCATTGTTTAAACAATCTGCTTAAGAGCATCCATAAACAACAACAAAAAACACTCTACGATAGTTGTACATGTTTGAATAATATGGTGCAAAACGCATGGAACTCTAGTTTGCCGTAATTAAACAACAGGATTTCAGAGTCCAGCAGGGCTCGTGGTAAAACCACGGCTGTTGGAGAAGAGCGGGCGGCGCGGGACTTCAGGTCTTATGGTAGCCTTGGCATGTCTGGGTGACTCTTTCTTGACAGAAGGATAGTTAATAAGCGAAGCATTTTTTATGCAAGGTAAGCTAACACGAAGTCCTCAATCCACCCCTCTAAATTCCAAAATACCAACTGTCAAATTCCGAAGCGCAAAGTCCAAACCCAAAGGAAATGGTGAGCGCCCAGAATGTGATGATAGCGCAATCGAATAGACGCCGGTTTGATAAATCAAGTGACCCAGTTTCGAATCGAACCACGGCAAGCGCTTCTCCCTTCTAAACAGAGTTTTCCGTCAACAATCCGCACGGACGCACCTCAAGCTTTTAAACAGCTGTTTCTGCACCGCTTCCTTATAAGGAATACTATAGACCGGGTAATTATACAGCCAATGGTTCCGTCTCACCATTAAGCGGTTTGCTTACTCCGGGCGACCACGCGGCCATGCAGTTCTCCATAGCTTCCCGATCACACCGTCCCACAATGCACCGTTAGCTGATTAAAGGTAGCAACAAAAATAACCAGTGATAATTCGGAACATAATCATGGGAGGGGCGGAAAAGAAGTAAACGTTTATTGATTCCTATAAAGAAACATTGAGCACTGGATGATCTTCATTGTCGTAGCGTTGATCATCCAGGGTGGATGGCATCCCCAGTCGGGGATTCCATGGCCCTCAGCTGCTTGTCTGCCTTGAATCACGCTTGAATCACCACGCCACGCTGGCAATCCAGGGCGTAGCTGGACAGCAGGGCCTCCAACTGCTCCGTCGATGGCGCCAGGACCTCCGGCAGTTCCCTCACACCATTGCACTCCCACACCGTGCAGTAGAGAGTGCTGGGGGTGCCGCAGAAGTTGCTGAAAAAAAATATTTTCTAGTTCCTCGGTCGTCTCAACGCAAGGTTCGATGGTTTCATCGAAGGCTTAAACACCGTCTTTGTCAGACGAAGCTCATCTTTCGCAGCTGTAGCTTTTCATATCTAGTAACAGGCTCACACTACTTTGCCTGTCCGATGCGTCAGAATACAAGCACCTTCTTTCAAGTCTGAAGCATACGCCAGAGGTACAATCGTTATATAATCTACTAAATAATCAGAGTTAGGAGCTTGATCAACATGCGCAGAATGAACTACATGCAAATAAGATTACTGGATGGCACGTCTGCCCCACGTTACGAATGTTCTGCTTCCTTTAAGTAATTTGTCTTATTATAAACTCATAGTATACAGGCAATGTCCTCTGTTACTCACAAATTATTGTTTGGATTAATGAAGGTCGTCACAGTTTAACCGGAGGATGTGGCGAGGCTTATTGATATGGTCAAGCTTTCATCTTTTTCCGGTGTCGACAAAATCGACTATAACTTTCTAAGAAGGCACCAGAACGTGTTGATCTATTATTTTGTGTCATCCATTTTTAGCGTCTTTGCGAACTGAATCGGTTCCTTTCGACCGGGACAATGGCACCGTGGTTCCAATCCAAATTGTCTTGTGTAACGTATTCGCCCTCTAACCACACAACAATATAAGCCAAACTTCTATGTAAGCTGCAGGAATACATTATCTATAGCAGGCTTATTAGTATTTTTTTTTTAAATTTAACTCCCGTTTTCACCTGACCAACATGAGTGCCGCAAATAGAGTTGCTTTAAAGTGCAATAATAGTATATTTACCAATCACCTATTTTCTGCGCTAGATTATTCATTGTTGCTTGACTGCATCTGTATTGATTTTGCTAAAGCTTTCGACAAAGTACCCCATAAACTAATTAAGTCAAGGGTAAGTAAAGTTAATGTAGACACGACTGTAATGAAATACGTAGAATACTTCTTACAGAAACGTACCTATACTCCGGGACAACTTTCTGTGGCAATGAAGAGAACGCATAGGGTGGGGGGGGGGACGACTAGTGGAGAGGGGGAGCTTACTCCGCTGTGTTACTGCGCCAAGGTAGGTCCCAATAAACTGGGTTCGGCTTCAGTTGCGGTGTGACTGATTCGCATTTGATACAATTCACTTTATCGGATGAGCTCCGTGGTTGAGTGCGCTGAACCACGATCACCGAGCATGCAGGAATATTTGCGTCTCGTCCCCTCCTCGTACCCCCCCCCCCCCTTGCTTCGTTTCTTTGTAAGCAAACGCCAACGCATTGACTGGAGAACTCAGACCGACCGTGGACTACACCGCCCAAATCTGTATCGTTCACAAGTAAATTTTTCAGTGGAGCAGTTTTGACGGCTTGCGGTGATTTTTAAACTCTTCTGGTGCTCGACATGTGTAGCGCACTTACATAGCGAGGGCGCGATATAACGACGAAAGAGCAGCTTGCAGACACGCTTACGAACACGCTCGCTTACTCCAGCAAACTAGCTAACCGAACGGATCGCGGAAACGGCCGACAGTCCCGCTTGCATTAGTCTCACTTAGGCGTACACTTTGCCGACCACTTTCGTCGCTTGTTTTGACCGCGAATCTTCTTAAAAATCCCATGCGGATAATGAAGTGACCAGCTGCCGAATGCCGAAGGGCGTATGGCGCAAGAGAAACAAGCACGCCATGTTCTTTTTTTTTTTTCGCGAGGGAACCGTTGGGACGCCAGCGCCGACAGCCGCAACCAAAAAAATCGGAAAGCCTGAAAATTATTGTTCACTGTTTCACATATTCGGGCTAATGTTTTTTGGTGGCATTATCAATCCAAGGCTAAAACGTAAGAACTATATGTTTTTGAATTGCCCATGTTACCTCCAGCCAATTATTTTTGTTGAATTACTTTCAGATGCGCAACGAAAAGGCGTGGTTCGGCTCCGTGCCTTGACTGCATCATTGATGGCACGTCATTACCGCGCTACAAAAGGGATACCACTAGCCCTCATCAATCGATATAATCATATACATCGCCACAGAAAGTTGTCCCCGAGTATAGGGTCCGGGCGGCCGATCTATGGCAAAACCGCCGCTACAGCGAAAATCGCCGGCCGTGGCGAACCGCTCGTCAGTGGAATGCCGGTGGCGTTAACCGCAGCGTAATTGTGCATCGCTTTCTTTCGTTCTACTGAGGTGGGGCTTCAAAAAAAAAGGGGGGGGGGGGGCGTAAAGGTAGGGCTTGAAAAACGCAAGGAGTTTTTTCAGATCGGTAAATCTTTAAAGTAGAGGCCACCATTACGAAGCATGCCATGTGTATGATTTACGGCCACACGCAGTAATTGCGAATAGCAGACGACGCTCAATGCGGCAAGCGAAAAATCATGCTGAAGTGCAGGTCTGTTCTTCGCGCAAATTTTTCATGCAGCATTGTTGCCTGCGTGCAATTCGGTTTATCGAGGAATATTTTCCAACTAAATGCTTCTGCACAGCCGATCGAAGTACGCTGCGGCGCTGGCCTTTGGCAGTTGATGACGAAACAGCGTCGCGCACAAGTGAAAGACAAAGTTGGGGGGTGCTTTCTAAGATTTTCCCCAAAACCAAACTTCTGTGGGACGACGCTGCGTAACTTTGTTAATTACGGAAGAAGCGTCGTTATTTCAGTAGAAGTAGGTTGACAAGAGCCATCGGGAATATATTTACAGAATGAATACCGCATGACAGTACACAACGTTATTGCTTGTCGTGGAAAACCACATTGCTTTATGCCTGTAATAAGAATTACAATGATTGCTGGCTAGTTGCTTAATTATTTTTCAAAAAAAAAAAACAACTACTGCAGAACTGAAGGACGAGGGACGGGTGCCAAAAACCTGGATTTGATTTCTAACCTGAATGGTGCCGTCGCGTTTTAACCCCAGCTGGCACCTACGCTTGAAAACTCATGCCCTCATCCGTCTAACGACAACGATGGTTTAACGCAAAGCTTTCTTGTAGGGGTTTCCTTGGTATTGTCTGTGTTTAGACTAGACTCGAAAACTGTTTGAACTTTGACCAGTTGAGCTTTAAGTTTGACGCACACGCAGTTTGGTCTTTTGATCACAGGCTTTCACTTTGACGCTTCCGCATTCGATTTCCGCGAAGAAAGTTTCGCATTCAACCATCGCCGTCGTTAGACGGAATGTTTGATGACGTTTCTGTTTACGTTTGCACGTCCATGCACGCCACTTCAAATCCAAACTGCTTCCAGCGTGTTGGAAAGGTGTCTGTGCTAGAGGGCTCGGGCTGACGCACCAGAATTGAGGGGACTGGTAGCGCGTTTTTGGTTTCTTTACAAGGCATTAGAAGGAAGGCATTACGCGATTTTTTAGGTATCGGCAAAGAATTCCTACACATAAAACAACACAGGCTGACATTAATACTCTGCCACATTTTTCAACTAGGGGTGCGAGTCTTTATTCCACGCAGATGGTAAAATGGGGAAGCGAGGGGGTTTGAAGTTTGGGCTGTTGTGTGGTTGAATTACTTTGACCTGGATATAATGACCACTACAAACGTGCAAGTTTCGCTTCAGCCCTCAGGCGCCCATGCTGTCACCCAAGTAAACCGAAGGCACAAAGCTTACGGTTACAGGCAGAAGGTGTACACTGCCGCGACGTTTCCACGGCACACTGTAATCGATCTCGTACGAAGTGCCTTTCCTTCAAAGCACACTTACCGAGGTATCCCACCGTTAGGGCTGGCGTGGAAACCGTACTCATTGAAACCAGTGAAAATAATTTTAGGTGGTAGAAACGAATACGAATACTAATAGTTTTATTCGTACTTAGATCGGGTGTAGCCAGGCACAGAGCGCTGCAAAAAGCGCTCATGTCAATGTCGCCCACACCCAACCTTGAAGGCGTCCGACGAGTTTACGTAGCTGTTAGTGCATCTAAGAACCCAACACATCTGTCTAGACTTCGTTTCACTGCACATATCCGCTCACAACACCACCTACATATTGAAAGCACCAAAGCAAACAGGAGAAAAACAACGCGAGGATTGGTAGTCTAATGCGCCGGCTCATTCGAGTAACGAGGGGAGTGCCGAATGGTGGCGCCACCCGTCCAGCTGCTCGGTCCCTATATTATGTAGCTTCGTGATCTCGGAATTCATCCTCCGCAAGCGACTACTGCTGCACCTCGTAGATCAGTAGCTCCTCCCTAACCAAACCTATGCTGCTTGCCTCCACAGTGAACTCGATAGCATTTCTACCTGATGTTACCGTTCCGTGATGGAACTGAATCAAAACATGTGAAATCTAACCGTGCCTCAAAGCCATGTGATAATCGTCGCCGCCGATTTTCTACGCCTCGTCGCGTGCACGTGGACCGCAAAGGCGTGCGCGATCTTGTTCGCTTGCGGTGCGGACCGGTTTGGACTGCATCCACGTGCAACGGCATCCCACCTTTTATTACTGGAGTTTCTCAGCACTCCGCCTTCTAAATAAATATCTCCTTCTTTCGATCCCCGTCCACTCCACAGGTCCCGACAGGGACACGTTAATCTCGGGAACCCGACGAATACTCCCGCTTCGCTGCCGCAGCAACTGATTCTTTTTTCTGATGGAGGCAAAAACAAACAAAAACAACCCGGCTCTAAGAGTTTGGCGCACGTAAAATATCCCCAGGTAATTGAGAATAATTCGTGGCAATCTACCACAGTGGGCACCATATATGCATAACCAGAGAAATCCCTATGGCATGGCTCGCAATCAAAATTGTGCTGGCAGAAACACTGCTCGAATGCTTCCCTTTTTTTATGACGAAGCGTTTCGCTACTTCCCTCGAGCTGTTTCCGTCTGTCTTTAGTGTGTGACACAATGCAGCGCGTGGAACCTCGCGCCGGAATTTTCGCCCAGGCGAAAATTAAATAAAGCAATTGTAATAATCAAACCGTTTAGAGTCCTAATTTTCATCAATGTGCACAACAATGCCTAATAGCCGCGCGTGCAACAGCAGGCAGTACGGCTGTGCGCCGGGAAACCATTGATGAACGCCTCCAAGCTTTCATCGTGCTGCCACTAGCTTTGCGAGACAAAGAACAGGTACCCAACTTTTTCTTGAAACCCTCACTTTAAATTATGCGTTTCTTCATCTCTCTCTGAAATATTTTATGCATGAGACATAGTGTGTTTTCCTTGACTACGTAACGAGATTATGGGGGAGATCAGGGTTTTAAAACGTAACGTTTTCGCCCACCAAGCTTGATTATAAAATCCTGCAGGCGTAACGTACCCCAAGAGATATCAGCTCCGGAAACAAGCCGAAAAATTCCGTGTCGAAGCAAATGCAGACCCAAGAGAACAGAAAAGTTCATGCTGCAACAAATAAAAACCAAGGAGTTAAAGAAAAAAAACCCTACAAAACATAATCCGCTCTGATTCAAAACACGGTGACGCGTCGAGGAAATATGAGAAACGGTAACCGAATTGTAAAATCACTTGGTTGCATCTAGTGAAAACAGGCGAAATAAATCCGAAGCCAATCTTCTCGAGAAAGATTGAGTTGGCTTGCCAAAAAGCAGTTGTTGGTTACGAAACGCAAGGCAACTTAACAAGCCAGATTACTTCAAACGAGTGCCAAACTTCGACAGGACAACAACCCAACCAAAATGGCAGACAGAACTCACTCGCCGCAGCAGGAAGTCATGCTTGGGTTTGGGCAAGCTGAAGGAATTAATGGGCTTAGCCGCTAACCAAGCACTCTACGAATGGGCTTATTGTGAAGCCTTGACCCACCCAAAAGATGAATCCCGGCATCGAAGCCACGCTGTGCATGTAAGTGTCACCCAGCCATGTCTTTCGCTATTTCTGGTTCACAAGTACAGAACTTCAGCCGTGTGCACAGAGCTAAAAAGACGGCTGTACTTGTCAATGGCGGTGCTCACATAATTAGGCTTGCAATCCCTGACCGTAACTAACACAACTGTTGCCTGTTCTGTGAATTGTGTCTGCTCGTGTCTTTAGAAAGTGCTATTTGCATTTGAAGTGGCATACGGTCCTGTTCAGCACGCGCCACCCAGTTATTACAAAAGTGAATAAAATTGAAGGCTTGAAGGAACAAAAGAAGTGCTTCGGTGTAAAGGCATAAAAAACCGGGGAAAACAAAACAGCTGAAAAAGGCATAAAAAAAGAAAGGTTGACGAAAAGAGCACTGTAACACGACACATTGTTTATTAAAGCTGCCGTGACAGTCACTATCCAGTTCAAAATCACAACAGAAATACCGAAAAAATCTCACAAGAATTCCTGTCGTAGTTTGTTGTGACTACAGAAATCCTGTTATTACGACAAAGCCGTCTGTTGTTACGACACACATTTGTGTCGTAACGACAAAGTCACTTTTCTCAACGACAAAATTCCTGTAGTCTCAACGGAACTGCCGTTTACGCTAATCTTCACAATGGCAATAACATTCAAACCATGTGCAACTACTGAAGGAACATCACGATTACGACAAGACAGGGATTCGTCACGACTGAACATCAAAATTGGGATAGAAATACGACACACGACACAACACCAAAACCACGACACGACACGAATACGAAAAGACAAACAAAACTACAGAAATTTTTTGTCGTCTTTTTCGACTGGCTACCCATGCGCGAAGTGAATACCTCGGCGTGATGAGTTGTGAGCCTGGACATTTCCTGTGTAATTAAGCAGCCCCGTCTCAGTGATATTTTTAACATCATTCTACTTAGCCGTGTTACACGAGTCTTGTTTTTCGCATTCGTTCACAATTATGATAGAAAGCTGCTATATTTGAGCAACAAAACAACGCTACAGGAAAAACGTCTTAAGGAATCCCTCAAGCTGCTTTTTGTTCTTAAATACTTGGCTTAAATGCGCATAACCGGCCAAGAATTGTTTTTTGTGCTGCCAAAATGAACTGAGGAAATGAACCATCTGAATCCCCCGCACGGGGCACCTTGAGTAATCTTGGTGACGGTACTGGCGATACCGCGGACCCCGAGCCCCCAAACATAAGCTGGATCCAACCGTGGCGATGTGTTTATAGGTGGAGGGTTAGAAACCACAAACGGTGGCCGTCGGAGCCCAGGTCAAGCTCCGGCGGATGGGCTCCCTGTCTGTTCACCAGGCAGGGAGCTCCGGGACCTCTTTGGCTACCAGGGTAAGGTCAAAGAAGAAAGTACCCCCGTCTCCCTGCTTTTATACTATGCTGTATGGCATTTTCAAACCCCCCCCCCCCAGACGTGATCGGCCCCCGAAAAGGGGCCGCACCGAAGTTTTTCCACCTCTTCCTGACTTGACGCCTCCGAAACCGAACAACTATCCTCGCTTCATCGTGATGGAATCTATAGACCAATCAAAACCTCCTGCTTCACAGTCGGTATTTCTCATTTCAAAGTTTCTTGACAGTATTGTTGGAGGGTCGTATAAGGCCAAAAAACATCGAACCGGTGAAATTCTTGTTGAGATCAGTAGCCAGGACCAGGCCAATAAACTTCTTGCACAAACCAGCATCGCCGATCTGCCAATCCGAGTCACGCCCCACCGCAGCCTAAACAGCTCCCAGGGCGTGATTTCTGAGTATGACCTACTAAATGAATCTGAAGCTGACGTGCTGGAGGGCCTTCGTAGTCAGGGCGTAACAGCGGTCAGGCGCATAACCATCCCCAGAGACGATAAACAAATACCGACAAAGCACCTCATCCTAACCTTCGACAAGTCCACCCTTCCAGAATTCATCAACGCTGGTTACATCCGATGTTCAGTCCGGCCGTACATCCCGAACCCGCGGCGCTGTTTCAAGTGCCAACGGTTCGGGCACGGCACAAACTCCTGTCGCGGCCGACTTACCTGCGCAAAATGCGCCCAGCACGACCACCCGTCCGACAACTGTAACGTTCAACAATTTCTTTGCGTAAACTGTCAGGGCCCACACGCGGCGTACTCCAGAAAATGTGAAAAGTTTCAATTAGAGAAGAAAATAATCAACATCAAAGTCACTGAAAACATCACCTTCCCAGAGGCGCGGAAGAGGTTCGCCTCTTTCCCCCTGGGGAGGTATGCCGACGCAGCTCGCCGGGGGGCGGAGCGGCGTCTGGTTTCGGCGGGGACCCAGTACCGCGAGTCGGACTTGGTCCCGCCCCCGCCCCCCCCCCTTTGGGTTGCATCTGGCAGCCCAACCCGCCTCCGCACCGCTCGCTGAGCCAGCAGCGGCATTGGTGGCATCCACGTCCGGTGGGGATGCTGCTGCACCCACCGTCTCCCCCTCTCCACCGGCCCGAAGCACACGTGAGGGCCCGGACGAGATGGAGACGGAGGCAGTCGCAGCGACCCCCTCCGCCTCCTCACTGCCTGTGCCATCTGGGGTGCTCCCCACGCCTTCGGCACTGGCAGTGCAGGCAAAGAACACCCGAAAGGGTACCATGTCAAGGGGGCCCAGTCCGCTGGGCACCCCCTTGCCTTCAGATGACGACATGGACGTCGAGCCCTTCCGGCTTTCATCGCAGCGGAAGGAACGGGCTGCGACGTCCAGGTCAGTAGAGAAGGTCAGAAAACCCCTTCCAAGAGTGCAAGCCCCGAAAGACCCTACATAAATAGTCACACTCCAGTAGCTCTGAACACATAATAATGGGAAGAGAAAATATTGTTCAATGGAACTGCAGAGGCCTTCTGAATAATCTTGACGACGTTTATGAGATTCTGCATGCCAATCAGCCAAGTATAATGTGTGTCCAGGAAACACATCTGAATTCCAAACACACAAATTTCTTGAATAGTTACATGGTATACAGGAAAGACAGGGATGGCTGCACACACTCTTCTGGCGGTGTTGCCATAATCACCCGCAAATCCTTAGCATGCCACCCTGTCACCTTGAACACCGTCCTTGAGGCTGTAGCCGTCCGCACAATAATATTTAATAGATTGATAACGGTATGCTCCATATACATTCCTCCTGATGTTGCACTTACGAGCTCCGACTTCGAGGCGCTCGTAGACCAGCTGCCCGAACCATACATCCTTACAGGCGACCCTAATGCTCACAACTCTCTTTGGGGTTCTTCTAGAACGGATGCCCGAGGTCGCCTGATAGAGAAATTCCTTACATCTTCTGGAGCATGCCTTTTCAACAATAAACAGCCTACATACCATAACATAGCTCACAACACATACTCATGTATTGACTTGGCTATTGGCTCCGCAGTTCTCTTTCCTCTTGTCGAGTGGGGAGTGGGAACTGACCCATATGGCAGTGACCACTTCCCCACCTCACTAACATACATAGGTAAAGGCCCATGCAGTCAATCTTCCCATAATAGGTTCAATGAAGCACGTGCTAACTGGAATACATTTACAGAGACATCCAAACAACACCACACATCCATAGGACACCTACACGTTGAAGAAGCTACCCAACTGCTCACGGGGCACATCCTCGACGCCGCCGAAAAGTCCATTCCCCACGCCTCTGGTGCCCCGCGCAACCAGCGGAGGCCGTGGTGGAATGAGGACTGTAGGCGGGCGCGAGAGGCCCAGAACAAGGCGTGGGGTGTCCTTCGTCGGTACCCCACGTCGGGTAACCTCATTTTGTTCAAACGGGCCAAGGCGTTAGGAAAACGTGTGCGCCGTGAGGCAAAACGAGAGAGTTGGCACACCTTCTTGACATCCATAAACTCTTACACAGACACACACAAAGTCTGGACACGAATACGAAAACTAAAAGGACAACAGACACACAGCCTTCCCCTGGTTAGTACAACAGGGGACACACTGGAAGCCCAGGCTAACACACTTGCACAACACTTCGAACACGTGTCCAGTTCAGCACACTACACAAACACTTTCATGAAACACAAAACACCTGTAGAAAAGAAGTCCCTGCGTGATAACAAGAAGTCGCACACTTCTTACAATTCTCCTTTCTCAATTCATGAGCTGAAGGTTGCTCTCAGCACATGTAAGCCTTCAGCTCCAGGTGCAGACAAAATCACATACACCATGATACAACACCTACACCCAGACACTCTTGGAACACTCCTACATCTATACAACAACATATGGCTTTCGGGGCACATTCCTCGCTCATGGAGGGAGGCCATAGTGGTGGCTTTCTTGAAGGAAGGAAAGGACCCTTCCTCTCCCGCCAGTTATCGTCCCATTGCCCTGACAAGCTGCCTGTGTAAGCTCTTTGAGAAGAGGATAAACAGGAGACTCGTGTACTTCTTAGAGTACCATGGTCTTCTCGAGAGCTGCCAGGCAGGCTTCAGGGCGGGGCGATCTACAAATGACCAACTTGTCGCTCTTGAGTCATACATAAAGGACGCTTTCCTTCACAAACAGTTTTGCACAACGGTGTTTTTTGACCTTGAGAAGGCATATGACACCGCCTGGCGCTACGGGATCCTCAGTGACCTGAAGTCATTTGGTGTCTCAGGGAACATGATGAACATTCTTGCTAGTTATTTGTCCGAAAGAACTTTTCGTGTGAGAGTTGTTAGCGCACTCTCAAGGGTTCATGTACAAGAAAACGGCGTTCCGCAAGGTGGAGTTTTAAGCTGCACTCTTTTCATAGTTAAAATGAACTCCCTTGGGAAGGCATTGCCACCTACAATTTCTTATTCCATGTATGTAGACGACGTCCAGGTATCTTTTAAATAATGCAATATGTCCATCTGTGAGCGTCAAGTCCAGCTCGCTGTCAAAACACTTGCCAGCTGGGCAGACAAGAATGGGTTTCAACTTAATCCAGAAAAAAGCACCTGTGTTGTCTTCTCCAGGAAGCGTGGGATCCATCCGGACCCAGACATTACACTTAATGGCGTTTCGCTTCCTGTGAGGAAGGAACACAAGTTTTTAGGAGTGGTGTTGGATGAAAAACTTACATTCATACCTCACATTAAGCAATTGAAACATAAATGTCTAAAGGCTCTCAACATCCTTAAAATCTTGTCCCACCAGTCTTATGGAACGGACAAGCAACTCCTCTTGCGTATTTTCACAAGCCTAGTGGGGTCCCGATTGGACTATGGAAGCGTCATTTATGGGTCTGCAACAAAAACGGCACTGAAAATGCTCGACCCAGTGCTGCATCTGGGTCTTCGCCTTGCATGTGGTGCTTTTCGCACTAGCCCAGTCGAGAGCCTCTACGCCGAGTGTGATAAATGGTCCCTATATCACCAGAGGATTTACATGGATTTGTTGTATGCCTCGAAAATCATGGCCCTGACTAACCACCCTTTTAATTCCACCATTAATAACACATCCTCACAACAACTGTTCTTAAATCGTCCATCCATCTCTCTGCCCTTTTCACTTAGGGTAAGAGAGGAAGCCTCTGAGCATGAGGTACCCTTTTTAGACATTCACAAGACACCCATCACTGATTTTATACCACCATGGAATCTGCGCCCTGTGCTCTGTGACCTGTCTTTTACGCATCTTGATAAGAACAGGGCACCAAGAATTGCGATTCAGCAGCATTTCATGTATCTGCAGGATAAATACAGGGCTGCAGAGTTTTTCACTGATGCTTCCAAAACGTTCACTGCGGTGTCTTGTGCTGCTCATGGACCCAATTTTGAAGGAGGTAGAGCCATGAATGCAAAGACAAGTATTTTTTCGGCAGAAGCATATGGCATCTTTCTGGCTGTAAATCACATAGTTGAACATAATATTCCTAAATCTATCATCTATACAGATTCGCTGAGCGTCGTCCGTGCATTATCATCCGGAAAGTCATCGAAAAACCATGTAGTTAACCTTCTCTTAAAATCAATTATGCAGGCGTATTCTTCAAACCTTGAGGTGACTGTGTGTTGGGTGCCAGGCCACTCTGGCATCGGCGGAAATGAACTGGCGGATGAAATGGCCGCCAATGCTGCACTCCGAAACACAGTAAACATAACACTTCCTTACACAGACCTCAAGCCACACATAAGACAGCAACTCCGTAAAACGTGGCAAGCAGACTGGAGCAAACAGACAGACAACAAACTACACGTAATAAAACCACACTTGGGACAATACACTACTGACTCACACAACAGGCACATTGAAGTTACCTTAGCTAGATTACGGATAGGCCATACACATGTGACGCACTCGCACCTGCTCACGGGTTCTCCAAGACCCCTGTGTAGCAGGTGTGGGCAGGGCCTGTCCGTAGTCCACATACTCATACAATGCAACACACTTGACACAACACGACACAAACACTTCAGAGAACTGTACAGACAACATATTCCCCTACACCCATCGTTGTTTCTGGGTGACGATGCCATGGTTTCTGTGAAACGCGTGTTTAAGTATTTGTCAGACGTGAAGTTTTTAAACCTCATTTCTTATCATGCATAATCAAATCTGGCCCTATACACCAGCCATCACCATTATCTTTTTTTTTATCTTACAATTTCCAGTTTACATGTTTTATACCTACCTTTTGTAGTAATCACTTCTTTTCATTAAATGACTTCTCTGGCGCTCTTTGCCCTCGTCGGCCTTGCGCCATTAAACACAAACCATCATCATCAACCTTCTGAATCAGCAAGACAGCCAGCCGGCAAGCAAGCAGCCTGCATTTCCAGAATCTTGGGCTAACAGAGTGGTGAGCTGGGCAAGTTGGTATGGCGTCATCCTAGGCAACAGCGCGAAAAAAGACGTAGACGAAGGTAACGGACAGGACGAGCGCTGACTCACAACTAGTTTATTCACTGGATCCGTGCGGAAAATAAACGTTTACAACAGAGAGAGAGAGAGAGAGAGAGATAGAGAGAGAGAGAGAGAAACAGCACTCCTTCGTACCCCCGCCCCCACATAGTCAGAACTCAATACCTTAACATGAAACTCTTGAAGAATGAACAAAGTTCCACACCGGGCTGATAATTGGGATACAAAACATCGGAACATGAAGAATAACGGCACGTGCTAGCTACGTGCGCATATTTTTTGCCACACAGCGCAATCGACGTTTGGCTTACACAATTAGCTCGCGATTTCCTGATGTGAAACGCTTCAACAATTTTCCGACCCGTCTGCCTGGCGTGTCTGGAAAGAACAGTTGTTTCTTTTAGCAAAGGATAGCAGCCGCTTTCAAGGCTGAGACCCATAGCGGGTTACCATCGGCGAAACATGATATAGATTGGTTCGCAGCTCATGTCTTGGACAAGTTTGGACTCGCATGCTAAAATTACCCGGCTGACACATCACAAGGTTCAGACCGTGTTTGGAACTTATCTCGGTAACATAGCCATTTACACTACGATCACGCAAAAGCAACGATAATGTTTTTTTAATGTTTTGAATAGCCCATGAGGGGGCAAAAGAAAAAGCTGCTCCTGGCAGCTTGGCCAGTCCTCCTGCTTTGTCTACAGGGGCAGCACACAGCAACACATGAGTTATAAAAATGTGTGAGGGTAAACGGTGAAGGCTTTTGGCTTTTTTACGTGTAATAATCGATCAAGGGGCGAAGAAAATACGTTGTACTGCGTTAGAAATTTGCTCAATTGTACAAGAAAATCACATGGATTGGAGTACAACACTAGAAAAATTATGTACATTAGCACGCATGATCTTTAGAAACCTTGCCACAGGCAGTACAAATACACGCACAAAGGAAGCCGAAAAATAAATCAGGAGCACTCTGAAGTGCACACTAATTAAAAGACGATGACAGCTATGAAATTTCCAAGAAATATTAGTAGAACTGCTTAGCAGTAAGCTTATAGAAATCTATACCCTTTTGGAGGTACCCATTCAAAATTTTCGCAATTACGTCTCTGAACATTCATCCCCGTAATCGGTTCTAATTAGACCCACCGTGTAATACACCGCCCCACGTATTTCATGCAGACGTTTATTAATCTCCGAATTCTGTAATCTCAATAAAGGCTTAAATTTCACCTTCTTTCCACGTCTATAGAGTTATTCTGAAAGGGCACCTGTAGAAGTTGCCCATGCCAATTGAACGAAAATAGTTCGTTACGGGATCTACTGCATATTCTGGCTGAACATTAGCATTGATTCCAATAATTTTATTTTTACAGTCTAGCCAACCCCGCGATATTTGTGCTGTCATGCCCAAGTCTAGGAAACAGTAGAGCACGTGAGAAAGAAATTGATTTGATTGATTGTGGAGTTTAACGCGCCGACGCAACGCAGGCGATGAGGCGCGCCGTAGTGGAGGGCTCCGGATTAATTTTGACCACCTGGGGATCTTTATCGTGCACCGAAATCTCGTACACACGGGCGTTTTTGCTTTTCGCCTCCATCAGAAAAGCGGCCGCCGCGGCCGGGAATCGAACCCGCGACCTCGTGCTCAGCAGCGCAACGCCTTAGCCACTGAGCTACCGCGGCGGGTGAGAAAGAAATAGGGAGTGGTATATTGTAAGTCTGGGTCGAATTGGAAGGGCGTCATGATTACGATGCCACAAAAGCACCACTTACAATCATTCATGTATAGCGTGATTGCAACACACCAGCCATTGGAAATTGTGTGAAAATATCAAACCTAATGTTTTAAAACTCTTTACGGATTCATTTGGAGAACTGCTCATGTATAGATTCTGTCTAGCATTTACTTGCTTACTCCTTTGCACATAATAAAACTGCTTTACTTCTTTTCTAAATTATTAACTAAAGAAAACATGTAGTCCGTTGATATAATTTAAATGAAATTTAAATTCGTTATGTTATGTGAGAATTGTGGGCCGGCTTGTTGACGTGGTAGCAAAATTAGAATCAGTGAATGGGCCAGGAGGTTCTCACGACAGGTGACATCGGCCAACCCCTTCAGTAGGTATGCGGGACCTGTAGGTGGGTATGTTGCCGTGGCAGCCAAAGGGAAACTAGTGAATCGTTCGTGACCCTCTTACGGCTTCTATCACCCTCACCTGCGATTAAACGTGTATTGGTATATTCTTAGGCTGTCTCGCCTAATGGGAAAGTCGGTGAAAGGTTCTGGCTACGCTTCTGTACGGACGCCGGTCTTTTGCAAACTGAGCCAATGATTGCGTGAGTGATGCTGGCGTATAAAGGATGAGCAAGACTCGGACAAATACAAAAATTCATCTTTTCAACGAGCACTACTCCGCGGAGTTAATTGAAGGAGCACTGCCCGATTCGAGGTATTAGACCGAGTGCGTTTCCTACCGACAAGACGTACCGAGAAACGCCTAACAAGTAATAGACATCAGCCAGATGCATGCTTGTTGACCTACCGGACGTAGCCACGTCACCCGTGTCTCGTGCCCATCGATCAGTTCGTGCAAACGGCGGGTAATCAATTATGCCAAGAATAGCGCAGGAGGTCAGCGTAGCGAGCTCACGTGACGCACCAGCCTGGTGTGGGCTCGTGCGAGCATCACGTGAAGTATGAACAAGTAAGGAATATCAAGAAGGCCTCATCCATCAATACTTCCGCATAACCAGCTGTTTTGTCGAGGGACCCGGTGTTGTCCCGGAAGTGTAGCTGTACAGGACCGTGCGAGCCCTTCTGTCGGTCCAACGACGGTCGCAGAAAAAAAAAAAAACTTCTTTGCGTTTTCCCAGGGGAAACATCAAATCAATACTGTTTCTTTGTCTCGAACCCTGATCGAGGCTGTAGTCCTCAAGTATGCTATTGACAAAGTACGCTGAGGGGATCTCCAGAGTTGGAAGATGACGATGGAAAGCTTTTGCAATAAACACACAAGCAGGGAATCCAAAAACGGTGTACTCATGTGTGAGGCGCATGCGCACGCTGCAAGTATCTGCGAGCGAACTAGTGAGGCCACGTTGACGCAGGTTTTGATAAAACTTAAGAACAAAATCTCTAGAATTCCGGAAAGGACATTTTGTCAGATATGCTGATGGTGCAAAATGTAGTGCAGCTGAATTAGTAATGAAATCTCCGACGAAATGATGTTGGTTTATGTCATAATTCGTAGCATTTCTGGGGTAATTTTTTGGTATTGTTACTGGAAACGAATCAGTCACGTTGAATGTGCATTACTAATAGCTACTGTGGCTTGTTTGAAGTAACTTTTTCCCCGATATCCATTTTGGGTCGCTGATTTTGAGCAAGCTTTACGCCGCCGCACTCTGCCCCTTATTAATCGCACCCTCACCCCCGACAAGTGTACGGAGTAGCGCGATTTCTTACGCTTAACGTTGTACATACAAATAGTACTCCGAAATTGTCAGCGGTTTCATATCCAACGAAACTTAAATATACTTAAAAAGGGTTTAAATAGCGTGCACTAGTTAGCGAACGAGGCCCAAGTTGTCCGTCCTCTGACACTCTACGTACATGCTGGCAAAGTGCCGTTAACATGTACCGTAGGAAAAATATCCTATTTGGGAATCCCCTACATAGCACAGATAATCAAACTTTGACTTCCCACCGGCTACGAACTTTATTTACAGTTATTATTATTATTGAATCCTTAATGAAAAAAAATTACACCTCGCCACTCTTGGTGTTTACAGGTAAGCCCAACTTCTCTAAAATAAGTGTGCTTATACAAGAGGGAAGCTAAGGAGTTAAAATAACTTGATTTCTATTGGCTGATAAAAAGTGCCAATCGTACAAATACGAAGCAATCCTTTTAGCTTTTACCCGGGAGACAACATCACTTTCTGATAAATAAAAACTGATTATGATGATGACCACGATGCACCTTCGTGCTTCCTGTGCAGTCATCGGTTACAAATTTTTTTTCATTGCGTGTTGCAAAGGTATCCGCTAAGTGCGTATCTCTGTGTGGTCTCATTTGCTGCATTTCTAGCCTTTCATGCGTGTATACTTATTGCCGCAAACTGTACCCTCTGGTTTGTTTATTTGTTGTTTTTGCTAGCGTAAGACCTCACCCAGCTGTGTTATATAAGTAAGAAATGAAGGGCGCGTTTCAAATCTAATTTGATTGAAAGAGTGTATCGCCTGTCTTCACTAGAATAAAATGCTCGTCTTTGATCGCCAATATTAGAGATGTGGTTTGATGGATCACGAAGTATTACGCCGATGAATAAACGCTCGTAACGAAAACACAGCGGCAGACGATTCGCATACAATCGCCCGTGCACGTCATTTTGTTGGCTGCTTCTTCGCCGCTTGTGTATTTGTTATTTCTTATGGGCGCTCAAGTTCGCTCCAATAAACTTTTTCTCCTTGAAAAGACAAACCTGTGTCATCCTTAGCTACGTGACCGTAAAGATAGAAAATAATAACTATTGACAGCAAGGAAGTCGCTTTAATTTCCATTATCCTTTGTCTCTTCGTAAAAGCGGTTCTTTTATTTATTTATTTATTTATTTATTTATTTATTTATTTATATATTTATTTATTTATTTATTTATTTATTTATTTATTTATTTATTTATTTATTCGAAGTACCTTACAGTCCCAGCAGGGCATTGGGTAAGGGGGGCTTGCATTGGAACTTTTAACAAAATAACGGACAAAAGTTGTGCAATAACTAGTCATATGTTATAATACAAACGCCAGCAAGTCAAGTAAGTAGTGCCAAAAAATATCCTAACCACATCATCAGAGCGTCAAGAGGATTTATACAAGAAATAATAACATAAACTAAAACACAACGCGAAAACTCGCAAAAAAAAAATTGGAGGGGCTTCATGTCTGTTGCAAAAAAAGATAACATGCGCTCATGGAAGCGAACGCTACCATTCCTGATTAAATTATAAAATGGATCTGCAAGAGATGACGGGTAATTTTCGGGTTACTGAGCGACGCGACGGTATCAGAAAGATCGTTCCACAAGCGGACAGTGACAGCACGTGGCAGAGCGGATGAATTAAATGCGTTTGCTGTGCCGTAGATGCATGTGAAGCTACGTTGATGGAATCATCTGCGTGATGTGGAAATAGAGGTTATAGTGCGTAATGGGGAATGTCTGGTGACGAATGTATGTGTGAAACACGGATAGGATAGCGATTTGCCGGCGCAGATGCAATGGGTCTTGTGAAAGATCGTGTTGTATTGTTGTTATGCTCGAGCCGTTATGTAAAAGGTAGATGTCAAAGGTAGATGATGTCAAAGGTAGATGTCAAAGGCAGATGACATGAGCAAAGCCGAATCGAATTCATCAGTTTTTGACAAGTTGCTACTCCTGCGATCCAGACCCAGCTCAAGCGTGCCACCGACATAAAAGCCCGGTTTTGTTTTCCCAGCCAGAAATTTCCAGAACCTTTTTCTACTTAATGGCAAACGTCAGCATATCCAGAATTCTGCAGAGGTTTTATACGTTGATAGTTGATACACGTTTTAATCACCGGTGCTCATTAGCTGCGGAAAAAGAAAGGCGGCGGTTTTGGGCATCGCTGTGTAGAATCCGCAGTTTTGAGGGGGAAGCGAACGCCGCATGTGCACCCTAATTATTGCACCCGCGTTTTGCAAGGAGCGCTTTGAACCACGCTTGCGTCCCGGGCTCCGTCACTAGCACGACGAAAATGTTAGAGGGAAAAGTAGAATATTTAAGCGTCACTGTTGCGGCGCTACGCAACTTGAAGTGTCTTGCTTTGCGCAGTGTACGCACATCAGCTAACATAAACAAAACAAAACAAGATGAGACAAAGAAGACCAAGAAGATAAAGATAAACTAGGGTTATACGAGATAAACAAGTGCGGATGAGCAAGAGTGCACGTGGGAGACGAAAATCGCCGACATCCCTCGGATAATTTTCGGGGAAAAACAATGAAGAAATACAGTCATACAGAAGCAGTCAAAGAAACGTTTTTGTACAAGCAGCCCACTACAACGACCGCAGCTTAACGCCGAATATGCAGGGTACTTTATTCTGAGTTGGACGGCCTCCTTAGATGGGAAAGATAGACGCGGCCTTGAACAACATAGAAAAAAAAACACTATGGCTGGTAGGGATCTTATTAATAACAAAACCCGCCGCAACATGGACGGCGCAGCTGCAGGGCACCTGCTTAAGAGAATCAATGAAAGCCCAGAGATCAGAAGGTTACCGGCGACCTGAAAGCACGCGGACATCACGATGATTTCCAAGCCGAACCAGCGGATCAGCCTGCAGAACCTTCCGTTAATGTCGATCACGTCGTACCTGGAAGACAGTGACATAATCCCGAACACAATGTGCAGGTTTCGTCCCTATCGGTCGAAGGAAGATATCCTCCTGCTAGAAGAGAAAGGAGACGTGATCGCAAGACTCAGTACAGCACATAAAAGTGAAATCCTGGCGCTGTACGTGAAGGGGGCCTTCGATAACGTCTCTCATGAAGCGGTGTTGAGAAACCTTCAAAATACAATCCGGGGCCAGAGGACGGACGACGACCTCTGAGGCTTCATATCGAGCAGAATGACGAATTTTGGGCTGGGCCACCTGAGAATTGAGAACATTTGAGTGCCTTCGCAGGACACCCTCCAGGACTCTGTGATCTCCCCCGTGCTTTTCAACTTGGACATGCTGAAACTACCAGAACAACTCAGGGGAATCACGAAGCTCATACAAGCCATATACGCGGATGACCTGACACTGCAGATCACAATGGGATCTCCCAGAGAAAGGCAGAGCGCCCTTACGGTGACAGGGGATAAAACAAAAGAATATTTGAGTGAGTGCGGTACATGCGCGCCTGAGAAGTCTTAACTCTTGATACTCGAGCAAATGACGAGGGGCCGCATCCCGGACGACACACCAGACTCTAAAGTGAAGTTAAGTGACACAAAGATACCCATAGTCTACACGATGAGCGCCCTGGGACTCGTCCTGCAAAAGGGTGGTGCTGGCTCAGCGAGTGTCCAAAAGCTGCAGCAAACGGTCACGCATTTCACCCACCTAGTGATGAAGGTTGCAAGTAAACGGCACTGACTGGACGAGCAGGACATTCTGACGCTTTTATAGGCGTTGGTGGCGGGTAGGATGATGTACAGTCCCCTGTATTTCAGGCTGAATGAAGAACAAGGGAAAAACAGCGCAAAGCGATCATCAGCAAGACGTATAAATTGGCATTGCGTCCCTTGGAGACGTCATTGACGAAGAAGCGGCTCCAGCTAGGCGTCGATAACGCGTGAAGGGCTTGACGGAGGCTCACAAGGTGAGCCTGATGGGGCGTGGAAAACTCATTGGGGCGGGCAGACCGACCCTGAGGAGGCTAAGCTATGGGGTCGAAATAGAAACGAAGGACGAGTAGTGGATCCGGTTCCACCTGACGGGAATAACTGAAGTCTTGGCTACACCGAAACATGCACTCGAAAGGCCGCAGACGGAGAAGAATGGCTAGAGGGGAGGCGTTAAGAAGGGTGTTTGGCAAGAATAAAGATGCCAGGCCAGTGGATGCGAGTAAGGACCGGATAAGATGGGAGCATCCGGTGAGCCTGGTCAACCCAGCCGCAAAGGAGCAGACGACGTCGAGAGTAAAAAAGGCCGACACGGACCCAGCGGAAGAGGTGGCACTGGTGCTGGCGGCGACGATGGGCCGGCAGCGCGGCGTAGTTCCAACCGAATGCCGGGCTGCATGCAGGAACTCCCAGAAGGGACGTACCTAAATGGCGGCGTCGAATATCCTCCAGAAAATACAGCACCAAACAAAACTCTACTTCATCAAGACGGCGGGACACGAGTCTCTGGCGGTGCACGCGGGAACCCGTGGCCCGAGAACGCGCTTTCCTTTCGTCCCCGTCGAACGACCGCGCCGCAATCGCGAACCCAAGAACGTATGGAAACCTCACGGAGCACTATTAACTGGCCAGGGTAAGGTATCCAATACTACACCCCAAACTCAGAAGAGAGGACGCGGTCCTGTACAGGCAACAGCAAACAAACCTGTTCCCGCATGGAGCCTTGTGAAATGCCATGTACCCAGATACGGCTTAAAATGCAAGTACTGCTTCGTAATGAACCCCCTATACCACATGATGTTGGAGTGTGCGGGAACCGACGGTCCGCCCGTTGCCCAACCAAGCGAGGAGCAACGGGAGGCCCAGCTTACCAGCTCCACCCTGAGGGCCAACTCCGGCTTGGTCGGACGGCCAGAGCCCATGGCATCCCGGAATAGTGACGTCGCCCATCCAGCACTAAGTGCAAGTCATCTGCTCCGATGACTACTACTACTAGGATCAAAATTATGATGAACGTTTTCTTATCCTGTCATTTTTATTGATTTAAGAGGAAACAATCTCATCAAAGGAGCGGGAACATTCATTACAGTAGCTAACTGCTTTTTCGGACTCCAAAAATTAAGACTTGCTGGTTACTCCGGACTTACCCGAGAAACCGCAAGCTGTCCTATGAGAGTAATGTATATGAACAACGAATACTCCGGGCAATATAAAGCCAAAAGTTCGATTTTTCGGACAAAATGTTCCCCGACAGAGTCACGGTGTGATTCCAGGACGACGCCATTTTGAATCCTAACTACCTGGCTAGCTTCAGATTGGATGGGGGTTGGCTTGACTCCCGCCGGGGTAACGAACTTTGATGTTTCGTGACATTCGGACACTTTGCTAAAGTGGACAGCAACGTAGGGTTGTGCGCGGAGCTAACGGACGACGCCCGAAACCGTAAACGCAAGTAACAAGGAAAGCTGTGCGAGTTGGTGAGGGTGTATGGTGAAACGGTACGCGAAAAACGACAACCAAGAGGGACACATAGAACGAGATGGAGCGTTTTGTCAACAGAAGGCACTGCCAACGCTCTGGTGTTGTTGACCGATGTGTAAAAGAAGAAAACATGACCGTTGAAAACGTTCTCACACGAAGGAGAAAAAGAAGAAAACATGACCGTTGAAAACGTTCTCACACGAAGGAGGAATTTAAGGAAAGGAATCATTCGCGACTTGTTCAGTCTTATTTGAATGGAATAAAATCCGTTTTTGCGACTCGCGGATTTGAAGGACTGCTCTTTCGTTCGGACTATTTTTCGTTCCCCTCCAGATCCGAAAAACCTGTCGGCTACTGTGATGCTAATTTTCAGCGCGTTCATCAAGCGCTAAAGTTTTTCGTGCCCCAACTCTAGAAATGGAGTCCCTAGATCTTTCGAAGTGGGGAGCCTGTATATAAAATTTGTGGGCACGCTCTGAAGAATAGCGCGTACCGAGTCAGGGAAACTGGCCAGAACAGGCGTCTGAAGAATGGGACCGGGCATTGGAGATTCCATGTGCCCGCCCAGGCGGATTCCCCAGGACAGGATAATATTAGTGCGCAATTAGCACTACGAGGGCGGACCAGAATAAATCTGTGCGAATGTTTCAAATGTAAAAATCGTCTCACAAAAGGTCGAAAAATCACCAATGTTTGCTTAGTCTGATGTACCCACTCGAAATACAACAAGCAAGATCGGTTTGGACCTTATTTGTGGTGCAAACTACCAAAATTATGCGTGCGCCCCTTGAACAAATCTGTATTAGATGGTACCCTAATTTCACCACAAGAATAGTAGCCGCCAAACCTCAAAAAATCCTCTTGTCGTTCTGTCACAATAAAAAAATTTCTGTCAGCAAATTTGAGAGAGCGGAATCCGAGATACCAAGATAAAGCGTTGCTGAAGAACACATGTCCCACGTGCGCATCGGGCATGCTTGCACAGCGGTTGCAGTCTATGCCAATGGAGACTGTGCCAAGAATGCACAGCCGTCGGCAGTATGGAGATAGGTGTTATCGTATATTTTGGCACCCTGTCAAACAGGGACACACATTGGCTTTACGCAGAGAGCGAAGGTGATGTGCCTGGCTGGCGAGCTGAGAGCGGTGACTGGCAAAACAAAACACGCGAGCCGCTTGCTTCTCCTGCGTCTTCGTCTGCTGTGCCTTATCACATCACACGTACTCACGCAGGGAAAGCATGTTCGCCCTACGTTATCAAGGTGATGTCATACCCTTTCCACACATGGCCGGGAGGGGTCGCAGTTGCCCACGTGACAATATATAGCTGGGTTCCGGATTACTTCTTGTCTTTGCGCAGCCCAACGTTCCCTCCTTCGTTGAGAGACAAAAACCGTTAACATTTTCAAATTTCTTGTTTATTTTAAAGACGATCGCCTTTCTGGGGCTGCCCGTTGGCGGAAACTTTAGTCTCTCTCTCTCTCTCTCTCTCTCTCTCTCTCTCTCTCTCTCTCTCTCTCTCTCTCTCTCTCTCTCTCTCTCTCTCTCTCTCTCTCTCTCTCTCTCTCTCCCTCTCTCTCTCTCTCTCTCTCTCTCTCTCGCTCTCTCTGTCTGTTACGTCGATCTCCACAAAGTCCTGCTTCGTTAAATAAACTCCTGCACTCTTCAAATTCTCTCTGGATTAGCGAATTGCATGCGAAATCCTATTCATGTCACTAAATTCTTGGAAGGTTTCTGGCAGCAATTTAAACGTCATATGGAGACTGTTACGAAACCGCGTTCTCCAAATATATTTCCGAGAACAACTCCTGTCCTTTAGCCGCAAAGCCTTTCCAACTTCCTCGGCCGTACCGCGTTCCGTCCGCTACATCCTGCCCAGCCAAAAAAGTCAACCAAAGCGTTCCCAGGTTGCCATGCGTAATTGCGAAATTCCCAGATTTCGCAACGTAGATTTGTTTTCTAGAAAAAGTGGGAGACAGGCGAGGCGACAACTTGCTTCCTTAGGTGTGAAGCTGCTCCACTGAAACCACCTCTGCCAGCAAACTTAACTTCTAAATGAAAGCTGACCTTTTCTCCACTGCCTTCCCACTTTATCCTCTCTCGCCCGCTCTCTTTCCCCCATCTTCCCCTGCCGCGAGATTTGCTTGCTTGGAGGGCAAAGTTCTCACGGATTCTCACCGCGTGTGACAATCATCTCGCGCACTAACGAGCTTCGGAAGTAGCAGCGGCGGGAACTGCCTGTGCACAGACTAAGAGGCTCCAAGCCTCACTGTGTAGTCCTAATTTAAGCGCTCACTGCTGGTCATTCGCTGCTGGAAAACGCAGAAGTGGCGGAAGCTCTAAGCAGTGCGTTAAGTATGCCACCCTATCTTATTGTGATTGACCTAATTTAACCGAATCAACAATTATTTGAGGGGTTACTTAGACAAAATGCAACATTGTTCATTGTGAAATACTAAAAAATGGACTTTGGTAACTCACTCAACTCAACTCCTTCTGCAAATGGCGTTTTTTAAGAGCAAAATGATCAGAAATATTACAACAGCGTCAAAATGTCCTAGACACTGCTCATAGTGACGTCATACTGGAATACCAATAAATTTAAGCAGCTCCACTGAACGTGGAAACTGAAGCAGCTCCACTGAACGTGGAAATTCTGCTAAGAGGCTGTGGCACGTTCTCTTGACTCGTTTCAGTAATAGCCTGGCGTCCATACCGAAGGTAGTTTGGAGAGGGCGCCGCAGCCCCTGAAATGGCCTAAAAAGGCAGTTAATAAGGTTTTCATGAATTTTGGGGGAATTATGGCGTTAATTCGTGATTTTTTTGGTATTTTTTATTATTGCGTACTTATTTACGTAACAGCAACGGTATCCTCCGTGGCAACGGCGCAGCGCAAAGATCACCCCCAACACTTTGCACATGAATAAAGTGTGCCTGTGTGGCGCAATGTTATTGACATGGGCTTCGTAACGCAAGGGACCCAGGTTCGAACCCCGGCTTCCCCTGGCTTACCCCAGCTTACGCTTGCCTTCCGGCAAGGGTAAGCAGGGATCCTCTCAAAGCTTCTACGTGTGTGCATAACACTGCGTTACTGACGCCGCGTTACTACCGTGGAGTGACCCTGGACGAGTTACGACCACAAGAGTGTCCCCTAAAGTACTCCGCACTTAATACAGAGGTTTCAGTGTGTTTTTTTAGAATAAGCTACACTGGCTGAGGTTGAGTAGTTCCGCGTGGACCTTGAAGGGCCGTGCTGCGCAAGCGCGAGGAGCATTGGATTGGATAGGATTGGATTGGATTTGGAATGAATTTGATTGGATTGGATTAAGTTGGATTGTGCTGAATTGGATTGGAAATCCAATACAATTGGAGTACGGGTGTGTAGAGAATTGGGTCTACACATTCACCGGTCTGCGCATTCCAGAGGAGTGACGTCATAGCCGCGGCAGACGCACTGGCGCCGGCACGTGCCCAGCTTTGCGCCACCGTTGCGCAGTAGCGAAGTCTGGCGCTGCGCCGGAGCCAGTTGATAGCCGTTTCGTGTGGCTCCTGTAGAGCCGTGCTGCACATGCGCGAGGAGCAGTGACTGGACTTGACTGGACCGCACTGGATTCGATTAGACTGGGCTGGACTGGATTGGTTTAGTAAAGCTTAGCTTACGCTGCGTATATCCTGGCATAGCAGAGCTAAGCCATTGCTAATTTTTATTGCAGGTTGGCGTTGAACTGACACAATGAAACGGAACAAAAGGCACCAATACAATGGCCATATCATGTTCCTTAATGTGGGCTTTGGTCAGTAGCCACCATTCTCACAAAGAAGTCCCTGTGAAGTCACAAGGAGCTGGAGAAAAAGTCGCAGATCTCCACTGGCTGTTCTATTTGCTTAAGTTCCAGATCCTTTGTTTGAAGTTCATATCAACATTGGCGTCATTTTTATTGCGTCAATAAAGTCTTTTCAATGAACAGAACGTGCGTATGTCTTCATGTCTCACTACATAACCGAAAACTTAATGTAACTTAACGAAACACAATAATCGATAAAATATGGAGAATCAGTAAGAAAATAAAAAAAGTGCGGAGCCAGACTAGAGCGAAGTTCGTCGTTTCACAAGGCTTTGACGTTACCTCGACATTATTATGCCACCCATTTCAACTTGCTCAACTCAGGCTTCAAATTTGAATCATTTCAAGCTCCACTTCAGGTGCGTGGTTGTTCAGGCACTAAGCTGCACCATCCTGCGTATTCGAAAGCTTCCAGTTTTCCCCTGTGACGTAATAAGGGCTTCCGAGCAAGTAGCTACTGCATCCTCACTCATCATCTCATTTCATAGAGCTTAATTGTTTGAAGCTGAAGCGAAAATTAGCGCCATAATTTATTGAGTTAAGGCCCTCTTTTGAAAGAACTAAACGTTTAGTTTGTTTTGGGGATCACTTTACGACAGCTCTGATGTATTCGAGTGCACGTTATCGTTCCACATAAAATGAACCCTTTTGCCTAATTTTTCAAAAGGTGCGTTGTAAATATGGAGGCTGAAGTTGGAGTGGTTGTTCACGGAATAATTTAGTGCTCTAAGGCATATTTGAAATGCTAATAAAACCTGGAAATGTGTTTCGCGCGTCCACGAGACCGGGAGTGGGGATTGTGCACACTCGTATCTTTGGTATATGGAGGGACATATGAAGTTTCAAATAAAAAAAAAATTAAAGAAGGCCCTATATCAGAGGGAAGAGTACTCTTGGCGTTTTTCGTACAGGACAGATCAATAAAAGCACTCGGGGAGAATTCAGTTAGCTTTAAACTTCAATCAGGGTGGCCTAATGGAACAAGGAGATCCCGACAAAATCAAGCACTCGAAGTTAGTTCAAAAACAGGACCGTAATTTATTAGAGGCAATCAAATGCGAAGCGCTAAGAGAACGAAACACTAATCAAAGTAATGACGTTACTAATGCACAATGCCCCCTTCAGTCCCGCCGCCCGTTCATACAGCCGCGAGAATTTAAATTTAAATTTATATTTAAAAAAGTTTTAAATGCCGCACGCATCTGTATACTCGGTACAAACAACACTCGGGGAGGTGAATTCGATATTTTGAAAGTATAAAACACATACTCAAGAGCACAGTCTATAAAAGTTTTAAATACTGTGCTGTCATTAGAGAGAAGTTTTATACACGATCATGTTCTCACGGCCTCGGTGTGCAAAATAAAAATACAGGGGATTTTGAGAACTTCCCAACGATGAGAAAACAAAAGTTTAGGTGAACCTTTTAGAGATCTGCTCTCGTGTGGCCGCTGCCGAAGCTCCATCCATAGCCGCTTTCTCCCGACGGTGGTTAGAACGAACGGAATTCAGAGCTGCTAGAGGCTCTTCGGCCTTCCTTGTCTTCGTCCTTCGAGACTACAGCCTGGCGCGTCGTCCCACATAGCGATGTGGTATGAAGCTTTGGGTCCACGCGGTGACGCGGAACATAGCATTAGGCTATGTTCAGAATACCTAATCAAAATCTATATCGTGACCTATATACCTAAAAAACGGTGTGTCACGCAGTTCGGTTGGCTGAGACGTGAGATGGCGCCAGTCTTTAAGGCTATTACGACAGTTGCGGCGACAGTTTGAACCCGGCCTAACCAAAACCTGGTTTAGATTTAACGCTTCTAAACCTAATTATAACGAGCTAAAGCAAAGATAATGCACACACTGTTTCGTGAATGTTTATCATTGCTAGAGATTTAGCAGCCTGCCATCTGGCTATATCTGCTGCACGATTGGTTTCAGCCTTTCGCTTGCGTTCAGAGACACTTACAGGCAGCCTAGTCGGCGCGGAATCGGTAGCGATATTGAGGAACCAAGTACCTGCAAAGAATCTGGCTAAGCGGGGCTTTCGTTTGCATGAAGCGTGTGTTTCTCTGGTCTTCTTGCGTGTAACTTGAGTCAGCGCAGGGGGTTCATATACCAGTCTTTAAAATCTCGCCTGGTCACGTGTTTCGTTTACGCAGATTTCTACTCATAGACGGCGCAGCCGCAACTCCATGGGCGGTACGGGGAGGCGAGACACCCGTTTTACCTTCGGCTAGTCACGAGTACTGCAGCAGCAACGCTCCAAGCAAACGAAGTGATAAGAGGAGCAGCTTGTGCGCTGGCGGTTCAAGGTCATTGCGACGCAAAAAATGACGCTGACAAATTTAGCGTAGTTGGGATTACTTCTAATAAATCATAACCCCCGCAAAGTTCCGCACTTTCGCCAAACGAACGACGTGCAAATAAAATTACCGGATGGAATACTTGCACTCCGTGACCATGTTGCGTCGTTAAGAAATATGTCGCGTCCTTTAATAGTACTATGTCGGCTACATTTCCTTCCACTCGTACCTTAATGATATTTTCACAGTCTCTGCAATGTGGCGCAGTTCATTTCGACGAGGGCAACGCCAACCCCGTTCCAGTCCAAACGTCGGGCGATGCTTATTCGCCCTCTAACCACAGAACAATTACCGTAACTTTTAGTTACGCTGCTCGAATACACAATCTATGCCAGGCTTATTAGTTTTCTGGAATCTAATGGCCGGTTTTACCGGAGCAACCAAAGTTCCTCAGATATATTTTTACCAATGTAGGGCTTACCAATGACCTATTTTTCACGCTAAGCAATTCATTGTTCCCCACTGAAAAGATCCGTATATACGGAATTATGAGAATACGGAGTACATACGGAGTGTTACACCCCCAAGCGTAATGAATGTAGATTGTATTTGTACAAACACTGGAATTATATGAGTTCGCACAATATGAACGTTTGGCACAGTTTTCGTGTTTTTATCTTCAATATTAAGCAAAATCACGCTGCGTATGATTTCCGTATACTCCGTATATACGGAATTCATGCGGACAATGATTTCGCCGTTCTAGTGATCATACGGACTTAAAACAGGTGTCAAATGTTTCAATAGGCATGCACTGTTTCATTTTCTTGTGCGTCTCGAAAATCTTTCTTGTTTTTTGGCGGCTTTGTGTTATGCTAGGAACGCACTCCGCATTCCCATAATTCTGTATAAACGGAACGTTTCAGGAGGATATTATTACTTGACTGCATCTTCATTGATTTCGCTAAGGATTTCCGCAACGTGTCCCATTAACTAATTATCTCTAGGCTAAGTAAAGTTAACGTAGAACCGAGTGTAATGAAATGCAGACAATGCTTCTTACAGAAACCAAACTAGTATGTCTCTTAGTAATCTCGAAATCGGGCCTTCCCCAGTGACGGCTGCTGTACCACAAAGGTAAGTCTTAGCGCCTCTCTAACCAAACCAATGCTGCTTGGATGCAAACTTGCCTTGATAACGCTTCTACATGATGTGAAAACTCGCTGAGGAAACTTAGTGCTAACAAGTAAATGTCAATGTGAATTTTACGGAGCACTAATCACTACGACTCGGCTTATTTTCCCAATAAAATTATTTACAATATAAAGCTAAAAGTACCTGGGCGTTTACTTTACGAATGAGCATACCTGGCATACCCTCAATACGTACACCACCAACATCGCTAATCGCATAGTTGATGCCATTCGTAGACTTCTTTGTCTTGCGTCTAAAGCCAATAAAATTGTTGATCTACGAAAGCGCTAGTGTGATGTAAGGTAGAATACCTTCGGTTTGGGACACAAGTAACACTGATTACCATTCTCGAGCTACTCCAGAATAGCTCTAGGTGTTTTAAAGTGTCACATTATTATTGCTTAGTATGTTTCGGTCAAAGGAAGTCAACAATACGTCCCTCTGACCTTTCGGCCCGAGGTCAAATCTGTGGTATATCAAATTTTCACACAATATTTCCCGTAAATGTAGGTATAAAACCAGCTCTCTTCAGTTACCCCAACTGCCTATAATCCAACCTACACTATCGTTAAAAGTTGGTTTAATGCACTGTCGAACTAGCCATATTTATTTCAATTGAGCTCAGAAATCATTCGTAAATGACGACCAGAAAAATTACTGTAGTTCGTCGTATTTTTCGTGTCTTACTGCCGTCTTGTCGTATTCTTGTGTCGTGATTCTGGCAGCTAGATATTTCACGACAGCAGGATGGCAGTCGCAGCGACAGGCAGTTCTGTTGCTACTACAGGAATGTTTGCCGTTGAGAAAATGAACTTTGTCGTCAAGACAAACACGTGTGTCCTAACAACAGATTTTTTGCGCCACAATAGGCTTGTGTTGTCACAACAAAGTTATTGTTGTACTACAGAAATTCTTGTTAGATTCTTACGGTATCGCTGTTGTAATTGTACACTGCCAAGTGTTCTCCCAACTCACGGGGACGATAACCACTTTCTGGATTCTTCTTTACCCACCCACCGGTGTTAACTCGCATTTCGTGGTGCCAGGGAGCCAAATGAAGGTGATTCGCCTATATGTATTTAACATAGATTTTGCAGACGGAAATATTTTGCATTAAACCCGAAAAGGAGTAGTGACACCAGGTAATAGGGATATTAAAGCGCACTGATATAATGTTCTTTCAGAAACAGTGAGGCCTGGGTTCGATTTCAGATCGGCGGTAAAGTTGTGAATTTTATTAACCAAAACTGTTTTTTTTAGAGGCGAAGACCTTTTAGGGCTGGGGCTGTCGACGTCTCATGTCTTTGTATTATCATCTGGCCAAGGTGCTAAAACACCGGGACACTCGTTTTCCAAAGCCAAGCGCTAGAACGTAACGAGTACTAAGAAAATGCACGGTAACACTCGTTTTGCAATGCCTTGCGCTAGAACGCTTCGTGCTTCGAAGACACAAAACATTTAGAGCAAAGATGCATACCTCCACCCCCCAGCAGTTTCATCTCCGTGGGCAGGAATGACAAGGCGCCATGAATACTTTTACACACTGCATGCTTCGCCCCTCCCTAGGTTTCACGTTAGTGGACATGGCCCGGGATTTTCCTCTTGCGGGCGTGGTTGAAAGAAGTGGTTCTAGCTTACACTATTTTAAATGCCAGATTCAATAGGCGAGTGTCTGTCTTCCGCGAGTGTTTGAGGCGAGTGTCTGGTCAATACTGCCTCGAAATATTTTCTGCAGAACGAAAGTTTTCAAAATAAGTATCTTTCTTCCACTACCTTTCTTCCAGTGGCAGATTTCAAAGAAATGACGAAGCTTGTAGTTTCCTGGAGGGGGAAATGCGAAGCCAGAGCGAGTAATGCAGTCCCTGCGCATAAGACAACTTCGTGGTCTCGAACGGGACTTGCAGCGCTTGCGTCGTCAGAAAACGTGGACTTCAGTGGATGCACAAAAAATGAAATATTACCATTTCAGGTGACAGGTTAGAACGCCTATAACCGCCACTTCGCATATATACTATCGTCGGGCAAATAAACCCCAGGAAAAACACTTCTGTAGCGCGCCGCGACGTCTCGGTGGTAATGGAGTTTCGCTCCTGATCCACAAATGCGGGTTCGGCCGCGGGCTTATGATTAAGATCAGTGTGGAGATGAAAGGTCCCTTTGCGCTTTGCGGTTCCCTCATTGGAGATGTCGGCGTATCATTACCGCGTTTCGATGCTGATGGCCTGCACCCCACTCCTTCCCATCCCGTCTCTATGGCGATGGCGCCACAGATGACCGTGGATGTGCTGGCATTGGAGGACTGTCCCTTCTAACGACTAAGCCGCGTCCCTTTGTATACAAGGTCACCAGCCATGGTGCGCATTGTAGGTGTTTCCGCAGATTGGCGTCCCCGGGCTGCGTGCACGCGGCCCACTGGGCATTCTTGTTTGCATGAGGGGTGGGGCGGCGGGTACTGCATCTACGTGGTACTGCATACTATCTTATGTTTTTTATATCTCATCACTTTATCAACGTCTGTTTTCTGCGATCCACGTCCCTTCCACTAGCCCCAACTGGGACCCACTCGTCTCGGAACCCCACGGTAACTCCCAGTTCGCTGCCGCAGCAGGAGGGCGTGTTTTTGGTGGAGGAGAAAGACAAACAGCGGTGTCTCACTCAGAGTTTGGCGCACGTTCAAGATCCCGAGGCGGTCTAATTGATTTCTGGTCCTTGTAAAACGGTGGGCGTCATCTGCGCTAAATCCCCCGCCACACAAAAGTCCCTCCGAAGAGGCTCTGAATTAAATTCCTGCGAGTAGAAATGTCCCTGATATTGTCACGTAGCCAAGGACGCCGCACGTTTCTCCAAGGAAAAAAGTTTATTAGAGCAAACTTTTTCTTTGCTAAGAACTCAAAGCAAAAGTTGCATCTCATCTAAGTTCGTGTCTTAAGATCTACGACGCGATTGCGTAAGTTCAACGCCCTGGAGCATTTTGGGAGAGAGCTGCTGCCTTTACGATATATGCTTAACGAGCACTCAAGGCCACCGAAGAGAAAAAGACGCAGCTCGGTTTTGGCGCGTGTGAGATCGCATCTGCCGCTATGATCTAAAGCCATGCCGAGACTTTGCGTGACTGTTCTCTTAGAGGACATCCGCACCTATTTTGAGGGTGAATATTACACTCGACGCTTGGCGCCACCATGGTTGGCAAAATAGATCTTGCGGCGGAGAGAGAACCGGGCGTAAAATACGTAGTTTAAAAACTCGTGTATTAGGTGAATAGGGGTTTTATTTTAATTTGTTTCTGCTCCTCATTATATATGCTTTCCTTGACGTTTGAGAGACTGGCGTTTATCTTTTGCTCCCTGGTTTTACAATGATGGCACCGGCATCAGTTCCGGTGGAAATCACGCCACGGTGGCCCAGTGGCTATGGCGTTGTGCTGCTGAGTCTAAGGAAAGGAATTTGATTGCCGGCACGGTGGTGGTTTCCCTGAGGGAAGCTGAAAGCAAAAACCCCCGTGTGTCAAATTTGAGTGTCCCTAAAGCTCCCCAGGTGGACGACATTGAACCGGAGCCCACGTAAGGCTTCGGTAGGTGCATTACGGATTTTTTTTATAATTTCCGATGGAGAGGCGCTTTGGTGAGACGTCGTGAGTTGCGACCCGTGCTAGTGACCAAGTTTGCCGAACATGCTACTACAGGCAGGGCGTATAAGGAACTTCACGGCACAGGCGCGGCCCCCTGCTGGAAATGCATATCCTTTCTTTCGCCTCCGCCGTAGTATCACTGTCCTCCTTTCCACGCTTCAGTTGCCGCGGCGCCTTATTCCAGATTCAATCGAGCTCTCACATCAGGCTGTTTCTATCGTACCTTGCGGGTGGTTGCGATGACGTATTTCCGCGGATACTTGATGAACACGGTTGATAGTGGACGGCTAGTAGCCACAGGGAAGTCGAAAAATTAGCCTAATAACGCCCCCGCGTTAATACGCAAGCACTGAAGTAGCAGTCAACAAATTGACGTCCGCAGACGAGTGTCGGTGAATCGAATGCCGCGGTGCTTGCTTTGCGAGCATTCATTATTCGGCGTAAATCTATCAAGAACCATCGAATCAGATGTAGAACATTAGCACGAGGACGCGGGTTGAATTACCGGCCGTGGCGGCCGCTTTTGTAATGGTGGCGAAAAGCCAAAACGCCTGCTTGTTCCGGACTTTGACACAAAAGATACCCGGGTAGTCGAAATTATCCAGAGCCCTCCACTACGGCGTGCCTCATCGCCTGTGTAGCGTCGGCGCCTTAAACCCTGCAATCAATCAATCAATCAATCAATCAATCAATCAATCAATCAATCAATCAATCAATCAATCAATCAATCAATCAATCAATCAATCAATCAATCAATCAATCAATCAATCAATCAATCAATCAATCAATCAATGAGATCTAGAACATTGCCGATCAAAGACGAACATCCTATTCTAGTGGAGACAGACGATATAGTCTTCCTACTAAATTAGCGTGCGTGACATAAAAGAAAGCGGGATGGAAACGTGCAGCTTCTTGTCAGACTTAGATTAGACAGTTGGGCGCGGCCAGATGATGGTAACAAAACACACAACTAAACACACCAAGGGGTATTGTTCCCGGCATTGTGTCTCCTCTTGTTTTTTTATTTGTAAGCCTTACGGTATTTTTGATTGAGATATCTACGCTTATCTGTACTGCGTGATCACGAAGTGGCGCAGTCTTGATTCCCCGAGCGGAAGCTGGAAAATGAAATTGTAATATTATGACCAAAGAGCTTGAAACAGCGAATATCGCGGCCTCCTGGTGAGCCTTCAATTACGTCAATTTGCATAACAATACCTCATGTAGGGGGGGAATCAAGAAACAGGGTGAACAATGAGACCAGTGTAGGACTCTCCGCAGGTAAAATATCAGTGCACACCTCAAAAGTTCCATTGTTCTGCAACTGGCTTTCTTAGATTGAGAACATGAACCCTTTCTTTTTAAACGTTCACTTTGCTTCAAGCGTTTGTTCATCTCTCCAACAAAAGTTTCGCCGCTACGCGCAAAACAAAGTTCGTTTCCCTTGACTACGTGATTATGATAAATCTTGTGATTTTTAATGTAGCATTTTCGCCCAGCAAGCTTGATTTTAATATCCTGAAGGCCCAACGTACTGCAGGATACTTTAGCTCCGAACACAGGGCCAAAAATACCGTCTTGACGCAAATGCCGACCCAATAGAGCAGAAAAGCTCATGCTTGCACAAATGATAATCGGGGAACTAAGAAACACCCTACAAAACCTAATCCGCTCTGATTCAAAACACGCCGTTGTGTCTAGGAAATATCAGAAGCGTAACCGGATTGTAAAAGTAGAGAAAGATTGAGTTCGTTTAGCAAAAAGAACAGTTTAGTTACAAAACGGAAGGCACGCTAACAAGTAAGTTTAGGTTAAACGAGTGGCAGACTTCGACAAGAAACAAAGCAACCAAAACGGCAGGCACAACTCGCTCGCCGCCGCAGGAGTTCTTCCTTGCGTAGGAGTAAGCTGAAGGAATTATTTGGCTAAGCCTTTAACCAAGCGCCCTACGGATGGGCTTATTGTGAAGGCAGAGCGCCTTGACGCGCCCAAAAGGCAAATACAGGCACTGAAGCCACGCGGTGCATTGAAGTGTCAAACAGCCACGTTGTCTGCTATATCTGGTTCCCACGTACAGATTTCAAGTCGGGTGCAGGGAGCTTAGTAGTCTGCCAACACTTGGGAATGGCAGGGCTCACATATTCAGGCTTACAATCCCTGACCGTAACAAACATAAGCCGGTTCTGTCAATCCTGTCTGCTCGTGTCTCTAGAAAGTGTAGTTTGCATTCAAAGAGACATAGGGCTGCCTTAAATGTGCGCTACGCAGCCCATGGCCGCACAAAAGGGAAAAATGGGGTTGATCCCTCTTTTATAGGAATCGGAAAAACACGGAAGTGAGATGCGCCTTCACAGGATCAGTTTAATGTTTATTCTGCATCGATTTGAACTTGCACATCGCTATTTATATTTCGTCGGTATGGCACCGTCAGGCTTACCAACATTAGACATTAGATTGCACGTGCTGGAGCACTGCGTAAACCCGAATGAAACCATACGCGCTCGCAAACTATGCGAATGAAACCGAACGGGTTGCCAGCGAATCGTTTGGGGAACTCACGGTCCGCTGCAGCGAAAGAGCATGATTTGTGGGGCTGTCGTGTGGATGTGCTTGTCGAGCGACGACTGGTGCGTCGTTTAAGAAAATGTGCGACCACTGCGTCCCTGCTCTGTGCAGTGTACGGCAGACGGCTGCGTCGCGACAAGTTGAGCTGGCACCAACTGTCGGCGCTCATTATCATCTGATGCACTACTTCGCTTCACCTCTCTCAGATGGCAGCACCATCGATAGCGAGAAGGTTGCGCGAACGATATATGGTGTGTTCATACGGCTGCCTGCGATTCATTCAGCTAGTAGCGGTGACGGTAAATCGCCTAGCACCTCCCGTTGCTGCGACGCAGCATCCGTCTCGAATTCTGGCGCAACCGCGTTTTTCTGGCGATATCATTTCCGTGACAGATATGGCGTCAGTGAGATCTTGGTTATCCTGGCATAATACACTTTCGCGTTAAAAAAATGAAGGCTTGAAGGAGCAAAAGGAGTGTATCCGTGGAAAATTGTAAGAAACCGTCGAAAACAAAACTATTAAGAAAAAAAGAAAAAAAGCAAGGAAAAGAAAAAAATGTGAAAGGAGAAAGAAGGGCAGAACAGGAAATACAGGATATTTACGAAGGAAGTGCTGCAAGACGCCGCCACATTTTTAAAAGCAATCGCAATACGTGTGAGAACGGAACACCTTGGTGCAGCATGTTTTACCGTGAGCGTTGTCTACGTTACGCCACGAACACACGCGCGCGCACGCATGGACACACACGCCCACGCAAGCTCGCATATATTAGATGCAGAGCATCTGATTCACTCGCCTTGTCCCTCCGGCGTCGTCGTCGTCGTCGTCGGCGTTGTCCGACCCTCCCCCATTCTCCTCGCCGCGCCAGCTGCGCTCTCCGCCGCTCACCCCTTTTCCTCTCCGATAGCGAACACTCTCTCGCGAGGGGCTTTGGATTGGATTGGATTGGATTGGCTTGGATTGGCTTGGATTGGCTTGGCTTGGCTTGGCTTGGATTGGATTGGATTGGATTGGCTTGGATTGGCTTGGCTTGGCTTGGCTTGGCTTGGATTGGATTGGATCGGATTGGATTTGGATTAGATTGGATTAAAGTTGATTGTGTTGGATTGTGTTGCGTCATCGCCGCGGCACGTTGCGTCATAGCCGCGGCAGACGCGCTGGGGCCGACGCATGTGCAGTACTCTCTCTTCCGCGGTTTCCTCTCCTTCGTACGCGCTGCGCATATAACGGGTGTGCCGTTCTCCGGCGAAGCAACATCCACGCCTGGCTCAAACACCTAGAGTCCACGTCGCTTTACAAGTACGCCAACGTCGTCATCGACTGGGACCGGCTTACGCAGTCCCCTCAACGTTATGCGCGCTATAAAACGCGGTCCCTTCGCCGCTCCGCCTATGCGTCGCATCTACACAGGGGTTCCCGCGAGGGGAGGTGGGAGTTTTTAATATTATTTAGAATTAGGTCTTTAGGAATTTTATGAATTGTAGGCAGCCCTAAACGTATGTGAGGGTAATTCTCTCAAGCCGGAAAAAAATGGTTCACACTTTTATGCCATGATTTAAAATGAATTCCACCTGTATTTCTTACCCCGCATATCCAAGTAGATCTATCTGCAACTCCATCTACTTGATTTGCTCGTCGAGTTGGTACAAACTCTACGAATCGCGACTAGTTACGGTATGTTCAGACTTCTGGCTGTGCAGCCATATCGTAAGCTATAGATGCAGGAATACGCGTTTAGCGGAATACAGTTGACCAACGCGTGACTGGACGTCGCGGTTTAAAAATGTTACCACAGGAGCGACAAAAACCTGATCCGGACGTCACCGTGCCATCTGCCGTACTTTATTGCACAGGGCTTCTGAATAAAACCCTAAATTTTATATATAATCCGGAAAGGGGTTGTAGCTGAGTTTTAACTCATGCCGCGGCGGAACCCGTCACGCGTCGGCTGAATGACTAGTATTACCCGCTTTGGTGGCTCAGTGGCTCAGGCGTAGCGCTGCTGAGCACGAGGTCGCGGGTTCGATTCCCGGCCGCGGCGGCCGCTTTTCTGATGGAGGCGAAAACCAAAAACCAAAAAAAAAGGTGGTCAAAATTAATCCGGAGCCCTCCACTACGGAGTGCCTCATCGCGTGTGTTGCGTCGGCGCGTTAAACCCATCAATCAATCAATGACCAGTAATGCGCTCTATGTTTCAGCTCACAAATATTTGAAGGTGGATTGAAAGCTGCTAGATACCTCTCGTACTCAATGTGGACATTAACCCTCAAATAGTAAAGATGGTACCTCTTTTACGCCGGAAGTAACGTCAAATAACACTGCATCAGTGCATGAAGGAAAAACTGATGGAAAGTAGTGGGCATAATTTTAACACTCACTCACTCACTCACTCACTCACTCACTCACTCACTCACTCACTCACTCACTCACTCACTCACTCACTCACTCACTCACTCACTCACTCACTCACTCACTCACTCACTCACTCACTCACTCACTCACTCACTCACTCACTCACTCACTCACTCACTCACTCACACACTCAAAGTGTATGTTTTCGCAATTGTGACTGCCCCCTTCTTTGAAGAACAAATATCATGCGGCGTACACCCATTCGATTGCAGGTACCGGCAGCTAGATCAACATTGCGCTGCCCCACGGTGGCTTTCGGAGAAAATACGCTTAGTCTTCGCACTCTGTGTTGTTGGACAAACACTGCCGAATTTAAATAGCTTAACTAAAACTAGTAGCTGAAACTAGATGGCTGCCATGTAAAAAAGAAAACAAAAGCAGCGCTGTGTCTAGATAAAGCCGTCCGACGGTCCTATGAACACTCCTTGAAAGTGCTAATAATAATAAATATATCATAAATAAAGCTAAGCAACAAAGTATTTATCAAAACACCGAAAAATAAAGATATTACAAAAAGAAAAAAAAAACGGGAAGTGCAATTTGTTTCATGGAGATAAGACGTTACCTCTGCACCACTGCGCCCCTTCTTATGTACTTGACAGACACCAAGTTATTTCAGTGCTGCTTTTCACTGGATGAATTTTGATATGGCATTTTGATGTTTCTTGCAGCTTCAGTTTTACTTTGCAATGTCTGCTTTGTTGTTGTCATCGTCTGAACTGCATCTCCTGCCTGATTCCTTCGCGTCTTGCCGTTGTCGTCTGAGTTGAATGGGTGTCCAGGTAATAAAACTTTGAAACTTTGAAACTTGAAACTTGGAAACTTTATTTCAGCTTTTCCACAACAGAAACAAGTCGGAAAAACTGGGGCAGCGAGAAAAAAGCAGTGTTAAGCCACCGCTTGACAGGCCTCGCCACCCGTTTTTGTCGGAAGTGGACACAATTAACAACCAAACTTCGGTACATTAACAAAAAAAATATTTAGCATAATCAATAGAAAAAGATACACACATAAATAATAGGCACATGTTTTTGAGGGGTGTAACAATGCATCAAAAATCATGAATGAAATGACTACGGAGCATAGAAAAAGACATATTGGGCAAATCATGACAAAACGCAGTGTTTAACATATACATAGCATTTTAGCATATACAACCCATAATTCGTTCTACATCGGGGCACCACGAAAGTGTGGGGATTTCTTGTGGCATAAGGTGTCTCATGTGGCTGTAGTGTAACAAGGCTGGAAAAAAAAATTATCATTTCTTTGCGTAGCTCTTTTACAGAAACATGCCAACCTGTAATCTAGAAACCGGTGAACAGGTACAATATTATATTTTAGATAAATTGGCCTGGTTGGGGCATCTTATGATGCGTTGCAAATTGTGCGGAGCATGCGCTTTTGCAAGGTTTGTAGTTTTAATGTATTTGACGATGTAGTGCTGCCCCACACCAAAAAACACTAATTGAGACTAGAGTAGAAAAACGCATAATACAACAGAAGATTTGTTTGCACAGGCAGTAGGTCTTTGTTCCGGTATGTGATGACAATTACCCTAGAAAGCTTCGCACATGTCTGGGTTACATGGTCGTCCCACGACAAAGTGGGTGTGAACAGGACTCCGAGAGAGCAAAACTTTTCTACATATTCAATAAGGGTGTCACCTAGGTGAAGGGCTGGTGGGTTTATTACTTGCTTTCCTTTTGCATGAAAGATCACAGCTTTTGCCTTCAGTTTGTTTATTCTCAAGGAATTACTGGATGACCATTGCGTTAAGAATGTCAGGACCAGGTTTGCACCGCTAGCCAATTGGTATACGTCAGGAGAAGAGAGAAAAATACTGCTGTCATCGGCATATATGATATATTTAGCCTCCTTACTTACGTTAATGATATCATTTATGTATACATTAAACAGAAGCGGACCCAAAATACTTCCCTGGGGTACACCGTTTGAAATTTTTATGGTGTCTGAGGGGCATTGGTTAATTTCTACATATTGGTGTCGGGATGCCAAATAGGAAATAACAAGTTTTGAGGCGTGACCCCGTACGCCATAGTGTTCCAATTTAGAAAGAAGTATATTATGGTTAATCGTATCAAATGCCTTACTGAAGTCAACAAATATACCAAGTACAAAGCGCTGTTCTTCAAAGTTTTCCAGTATGTATTCTTTTTGAGCAAGTAAGGCATGTTCAGTTGATCTGTTAGGAGTGAATCCGTACTGACTACGAGTTATAACGGAGTTTTGTAGCAAGAATTTATGAATACGCCGATGGATAATTTTTTCAAGCCCCTTTGAAAAGAACGGGAGTACGGAAATCGGACGATAATTACCTAAAATATTTCTGTCACCTTTTTTAAAAACAGCGGCTACTTTTGCGAGATGTGAATTCTCCGATGTGATTTGATCAGATGTGATCAGATGTGAATTCTCCTGTCGATAACGGGGTATTGTATATGTGTGTGAGACACGGTGCTATTATTTCCAGTACAAATTTTACTGGCCGGCTTTGAATGTTGTTACAATCTAAGCTGCTTGAATCTCTCAGTGTTTTTATGGTAGAAAAAACTTCTGCTATGTCTGTTGGCTCAACAAACATTGACTCAGGTAACCTGTCTCCAAGGTAGTGAACAAAATGTGGATTACTTTCTCCGTGGCCTACGTCGAAAAAAAAATGGTTAAATTATGTAGCTAGACTTGAATCGGTAATCTCTTTACCGTCTATTATTAAACTTTTAACATGACCTTGGGTACTGCTATTCAAGAGTTGACTAAGTATTCGCCATTTATCTTTTGGACAGTGGGCAAGGTTCTGAGAAAAAAGATTATTGTAATATGCTGCCTTAGCTAACTCTATCTCTCTGTTTACGCTATTTCGTAAAGATGTGAAGCACTTAAGTATGTCAAGGTTTTTATTTTTAAGAAATGCTACGTAGAGCTTGTTCTTCCTTTCGATAAGTCGAACAAGGCGGCGTGTCATCCATGGCTTCCGTCGTTTCTTGCAGGAGCGAATATTTAAAGTAGGGAAGCATTCGCTATATATTGGAAGGAAACGCTGGAGGAATTCCGCATAAGCCCTCGCAGCTGACGTTTCATTATAAACAGGTTCCCAGCTTACAAGTGCGACACGGATTTTGAAAAGATCAAGTGATGCCCGAGTTATCGGTTGCCGCCAGTTGCTAACTGTGGTTTTAGGTACATGCTTTTCAAGAAACACAAAAACAGGGAGATGCTCACTGATATCAGCGGCAATGCTCCCAGGAAACAAAATGTGGTCGTTATTTGCAAGTATAAAGTCTAGGATAGTGGAACATGTCGACGTAATGCGTGTAGGACTCAGGATCAAATTCTTAAAGCCGGTGCATTGGAGTGTAAGTAACATTTACTGTTGCGCAGGGCCAGGTGCGCCCATGTCTATATTGAAATCACCGGCAACGTAAGATGCAAAAGACTCAGAACTAAAATAAAAAGTTGAGCGTTCAAATTTTTCAAAAAAGCTGGCCCGATCACCATGAGGGGGACGATAAACAACGGAAAATATAGATCGACCAGACCTGACTGTAAGCATTTCAATATCTTCGTTGGAAAGAGAGTGATCAGATAATATTTCGCAAGCGTAGCTGTCTTTTATCATGAGGGCAACGCCTCCGCCTCGTCTATGTGTACGGTTAAGAAAGAACGAATTGTACCCGGGAATGCGTATTACATCGTTATCGTCGTGGTACCACGTTTCAGTTAAGTATATTACATCAGTAGAGAATGGCAGGGTGTCTAAAAAGTAAGAAAACCGGTCGGTTTTGTTGACAGCAGACTGCATATTAAGATTCAATTGTTTTAAATATTTTGACTCATCTTCAGAGATGGGTACGCTGAACGTATCAAGAGAATAAAGCGGTGTACTTTCCATTTGAGCTTGTGGGAAAACGTTGCATCTATGACAACGTTCTTTTCTTTCAATGACAAGAAAGAAAAGAACCGCCTTATCTCACAAAATGATATACTGTGCAATCCTGGAAATAAATTGACTCTGAAACAATTCTGATAAACGTCTTCACACTGTCCTTCACGTCTGTAAGCACTGTGAAAGCTATAGTTATCACCAGCACTGAGCGGCACTGCATGATTTGCTCGACGCAGCAGATCCGCTCTCCACTTCTGCTTAACGTTTGTGGACTTCTTTTGAAGTGGTTATCAAATGTGTTCATTGCTGCAACTGAACGACTGTCGGCCAATATCCGCTGTTATGAGGCAATTCGAGCGCTCTAAGAACGCCAAGACAGGGCAAGAGAGAAAAATTTTTGAGCGTGTTTGTAACGGATCTGATGGGTATCGAGCAGTAATTTTGGGCCGAGGTATTTCGTGACCCCATATTCTGAGTACTGGTAGTGTTTGTTGACTACGTTTTCAAAGCATTAGGGTTTAGCAAACTAAGAAAAACAGCGCAAACGACGGGACGAGGAAAGGTAAGACTAAACACAGGCGCTGACGAACAACTGAGCGCTTTATTGCAGCAGAAAACATATATGTAGACAAAGGAAAACGACAGAAGGACCGATAATGACCTAGGAGATATCACATCGGGAAAAAACACGATATCTCGTAAACCTGAACCGCCACGTGCCGATACAAAGTCTAAAGTTCAAGATAGGAACATCATTTCCTTTTCCAGAAGGGAAACTGATACCTCACTAATACAAGCACCTCCTTTCTTTTTGATCTTGAACGCTTCAAAGATTTCCCGCTCTCTTCGTCCAGGATACCGCGCGAGAATCGCGCAGTCATGGAAGAGGGGTTCGCAGCCGCAGGAAGCGCAATGCGTTGCCAAGGTGGTACTTGATGACGTCCGTACATTGTTTGCATGCTCCCTACGAGAGATATCGTGTTTTTTCCCGATGTGATATCTCCTAGGTCATTATCGGTCCTTCTGTCGTTTTCCTTTGTCTACATATATGTTTTCTGCTGCAATAAAGCGCTCAGTTGTTCGTCAGCGCCTGTGTTTAGTCTTACCTTTCTTCGTGCCGTCGTTTGCGCTGTTTTTCTTAGTTTAACAATGTACCAACTGGCCCGTCAGCATACCCTTCTGGTTTAGCAAAAGTTGAAAAGAGTGCTGCTGGGTCAATTTAAAATACGAATTACGTTGGACGGCAATCAGGCTATGGCTGTAGCGCTGAGCAGGAGCGCCATCGGACGACCATCTGAGCAGTGCGCACAAAAATAGAACAAAACAAAATACAAAAAATTCCCCGCATTTTCCCGAGGGGAAGAATGTGAAAGTGCGAATGCACGAGTTGAATTTGCGCGGTTCGGTGATGTTCGCGAAAGAGAGATCACACACACACACACACAACTACAAAGAAAGAAAGATGCATTTATTCACAGACACCTATTTGTGTTGTCGTTGTACTTGATTGCTAGAGCGGATCTCAGCTTTGAAATTTCGTGTCAGTACTCCTTTAAGCCGGTGCATTAGCCCTTCTCACGCCCGATTCTTGGCCAATCCCCCACGTTGGTATGTGCCATGTCAGCGGCCAGGCAGCGCGCGCCCATCTCCCCCCGTTGCCAAGGAAGACGAGGAGATTCCTGGCCAATCCCCCACGTGGGTATGTGCCATGTCAGCGGCCAGGCTGCGCGCGCCCATCTCCACGTGCGCGAACATCGCCGGTGGACGCAGGTTCAGGGTCGCTTAAGAAGTGTATTCGCACTTAAAAGAATAACAAAGCTACACGCAGCGAGGAAACAGAGAAGGAAAGGTAGAGACTTCGCTCACGCCACCGCCCCCCCCCCCCCCATCCCCTCAGCTAGCACGAGGTCATCTTAGTTGAGAAGCCGACTTGAGCCCTATTGATAGCTCGAAGGTGGAGATAGGCGTCCATTGCCGCTGTCTTGGCCACCATCATCCCGGCGGAAGCTACTATATCCTCGTTTACCTATTCGTGTCTCCAGAATAATGAGCACGGAACGTGACTGTAGTAGCAATTTGCTCCCAAATAACTATCTGAAGCCCACGTACCAAGTCGAGGGGAACAGTGTTTACTCGAGTGACAACATTTCCTGTGTCTCTATGGGGGGAAATAGGGCGCTCTCTTTTGTCGTAATCTAATGCGCCGCTGTCCTCTTTGCCTGTCTGGTAAACCTGGGATTTTGAGCCTCCTACCTCTCTGTATCTGTGTCTTTCTGTCTATTTGCGATCGATGCGAATATACAGGAAAACTATCGTGGAAGTCTGTCCGTCTTCTTTTAGTTTCTTATTGATTTAGAAAGTTGATTTCAGCTTTAGCAGTAGTGATTTTGGCTTCTGAAATTCGCTTTGTATAAATAAAGGCCTTAGTGAGCCCAAGAAAAGCCCCGTTGAGCAGCAGGTGCGGAAAAGCGAAATTCGAGGCGGAAGTGAGCGAGTGGATAAATTTCAATAAAGCGGCACGGATGTTCACTGGCGAGCCGGCCAGCTTCCCAATCGCGCTTCGTGTGCATCAAAGCGTGTGCTTTCATCTTTCCCTGCTGCGTCGTCGGTTTCTTGGAATGACGAGGCTATGCGGTTAGAGATTGCGCACCCCTATTCCTATTGCTCTCGCGTGAGTCGTGCCATGGGTGCAGCCAAATATCACCAGACACTTTAACGCTCGTTCTCGGGTGTTTTTTTTTGTATACAGAAGTTATACAGAAATCTTTACGTGTTGGTTCCTACGTTACGACAAATCATGGCGCAGTAAAGGGAGTGCGAGGAACAATCTATTTACCTAACTACTGCAAGAAGCAAGGAAGCGTGGCTGTATCCGGTGTCGAGGCATTAGGGTCAAAGCGAATCGGTGAACAATCCGTGTTTTGAAACTAAACCTTTATGGGGAAATTCTAGCCTGAGCTCGACGGTGGCGGCTCCGTCGATGAAACGAATGACGTAACAGGATAACCGTAATTCAATGCAGTTGATCTCTGCCGCCGGCGCCGTCAAGCGCCATCACACATCTGTGACCACTCTCTCACCATTGCACTCACTTTTAGCGCGGAAAGCGAGGTACTACCAGCGTACTAATTAGCCGAGTCGTGGCGGATTAATACAAATGTTTCGGCAAGTTGAAGCTTGGTTGAGCAAAATGCTCACTGCGCGGAAAGAAGGACCAACGAAGGGAGGCGTGGTACGGAAAACCGATAAGGCCGGGTTCACACTGTTGCCGCAACTGTCGTAATAAGTCTAAAGAATGACGTCATTTCATGTCTCAGCCAACCGAACTGCGTGACACGCCATTTTTTGACGCCCATAGATCCCGAGATTGCTTCTGCGCCAATAGTCTGAACGTAGCCTCACTTCCAAATAAGGTGTGCTATGAAAAAACACGTCCAAGTAGTGATACAAATGATGACTTGTGCAGAAATTATGGTGTGTGTTTTGGTAAATATATAGCTGGCTTTTCACTATGTGCAGTGCCTGTTGTTGCCAGGCTTGTTCGCGCCTGCCCGTATTTGTGTCACTGCTTAAAACGTGTAATCCCCAGTTGGAAGTTAGCGCTTGTCCACGTCACGTCTCTCTTCGTCCGCCATTGTTTTTCCCGCGCTAAAAACATTTCATTCAACGGAGCCTTAGTGTATAAACGAAAAAAAAGTTCGGCTAACAGCGAAATACAGAGAAACGCAGCATAGACGGTGAAAAAATTATTCGGAGAAGTTAAAGTCCGTTTAGGAATTTGAACGCAAACGCAGGGGGTCTTCCCCCGGCGATGATGATGAAGGACTCCTTTACAGATCCGTCGTGTGTACGTCTCTTCCTTCGCTTTCGTTTCTTTGTCTCGATTTGTTATCCATGTCTTCGTGTAGCGCAGAAAAAACAGACAAGGTAAGGTCAAAAAACGGACTTCGTGTCGCGATTGTGCCCGTCGCCTCCTCCTGTCCTTGTCTGTGTTTTTTTCACTGCGCGAAGTAATCAACTACCGTTACCAGCTAGCCCAACCACAAACTCTGCTAAGTTGATCAGTTACCCAGCCACGGACAATTCGATACAGCATTCTAAGAAGCAACTAATCTGTATTGTGACAGCTTCAAGGGACCAGCATGACAGCAATGCCATTGCTTAAGTAAGGCTTTTGTTTAAGTTCCCCAAGTTCCGCAAGGAATGTTTTATCTGTTTGGTACGCTTCGTTCAAACTGGACATGCGGCCATTAGAGGCAACGCAACGATCCGCTCCGCGGCCTGTAATATGGTACACTCATGCCCAATGTCCACTTTAACTAAAGCACCCTTCATGCGCTCAACGGCTACGCGATAATTCTGGTGCGCAATCGACAATTTTGATGCAGCCTCCAACCCCTACACTGGCGCATATCCCGAGAAGAAACAACGTAAAACCCGAATGCGACTCCAGGTGAACACCCACTACAATCGCAGCAGCCTTTATTTTACTTTCCCCAACGGACACTCTTCCTTCCGTGCTCACTGTCCTGAGCCAGCAGCTCGATAAACAATATAGTGTGGGCACACCAATACACCCCAGATTCCTCCTCACTATCCGATTTCTCCTTCGATCCTGTGAGGGCATCTCTGCCAAGCCCGGACTCGGATACCGAACTCTACACGGTGACCCGATCGAGGACAGCCAGTGGAAGCCAATGAATTCCTGAGCAGGATGCCTTCCACGTGCGATGTCCACAGCATCGGCGTTTTTTGCTCTATTATTTATGTTTATACTCCCTCTCTGACGTTCAAAATGGCCAGAAAGCCGGGTTAAGCAGCCTGCCATCGAAGCAGAGTTGTGCCTAAGCCCCTTGTGTCAAAGAGCACATGTCCGTTTACTCTATTCCTGTCTCCGCGCTCCACCAAGTTTGTTTTTGTGAGATGATGGCGCGCGGGTCTTTTGTACCACCCGCTGCTCACAACGACGAATTTTTCCTCTCATCACGCCGTTATGAGTTCCACAAAAAGTGTTTTTTTTTTAATTAAAATAACAGGCCGTCTATAGAGCGCCACAGGACAGTGTGAATGCGTGTATATTTTATTATTAAGAGACATTTTGTATCCCTGTGTACGCAGAGATTGAAATTTGGGTAAAATCTCGACAAGAATCGCCTGCTTTGCGCCAACGTCTTCAAACAAGTTGACGAAAGGATTAAAATCATCGCGGAAATTCGACCGGGTGGCGCTGCTGTTTGAAACCACCGCCCGTGCAACCAAAGTGTATACGCGGTTGCCGCAAGAATAGAAGTTTAAAATTTTCATAGATATCCCTACGATGTTTTCCTTTCTAATCCAATCAAAGTTTTTTTAATTTCATGAAAGGTATACGAATACACGGGGTAATACAGAAAGAAATTCCAGAGTGAAGAACTGCCGAGGGACCTCTTATTGTTGAATGTATGACAAGTGATTAAAAGTAGCTAGTGGCTTAGCCCTATTATAAACGTAAAATTTACAAACAGATCCACCAAATCGACTGATATACATCCAAAGAATATTACTTTATACCAGGCTGTCGAATCAGAACCGACCCGGAACGAAAACGGGAACCGAACCGGTATTTTTTCCTGAACTGAACCCGAACCCGAACCGCTATTTCTTGAGCCCGCTGAGCGCAAACCGGAACTCAACCGAAAAAATTAATAACGGTTCCGGTTCACGATGGAATGGTTCGACCATACACTGCTGAATGTACCTGGTCAAGGCATTTCGGGGGATTTTTTTTCCCGCACCATCGACTTCGTAACTTCTCACCCACTTTCCTTTTCATACCAGTCGCAACTCTCTCAACGCTCTCATCGCCGTTACACGCAGCATATGTGCACCCATGCCGCAATGGCACGCTACTGCTGGTAGCGCGAGCAGAGTGCAAGGCTGAGCAAACGAAATGTCACCTTCTCGGCAGCCCGCAGGCGATGTCAAACATTGACATCGCTCTTCCCCAGCTGCGACTGGCTAGGAGCAATCGGGCCACAGGATTGCTGCACTGCTCTGCGGCGAAGGCTAACACAGGAAATATGCATCCTTGCTACATTTTTTAATTGACTGAAAAAAAAAGGTGGCGCACCTGGAGAGTGTATACAGTGGTTGACAAGTTCGACCCTCAAAGGCTACTCGGTGGCTCAGTCGTTGGCTGCTGACTCCAAAGACGTGGATTCGATCCCCGCAGGCAGCCGCCGAATGCGCTATTAAGAACAAAACGTATCATCGTTTTGTAAAATTTTTGTATCATTTTGTATGAATATATCACTTCTTTGCTCGTCCTGTGTAGCTTTCGCCGGGCGCTGTGCTACAACAGCCCGGTTCATGCTCCTCAAGTTTGGATTGGACTAGATAAACTTGATTTAAGCCTCATGCTGGCCGCAACTGAAGCAGGTCGTGAACTGTATACGTAGAGCCCCGGCAAAACCTACACAAGTACCGCAATATCGCTGAGAGATTACTTCCACCCAATGTGTCTCCCTCTTCGAAAGCAGCCTATTTTCTTGCACCAATTTAAGGAAATGTTCAACTGTATGCGGTATATCTCCTTGATAAACAGATATCACCAAATTCCAGCGGCTTTGTTTGTACGGCCGCTAGCTTGTTTAATGTGGAGTCGTCGAAGCACCGTCTGGGGCCCACTACTGCGAACAAGTATACCACACGATAAAAACATGAAACAGTTGTGAAACACGCACGCACGCACGCACGCTCGCGCACGCAGACACGCGCACACACGCGCGCCCTCACACGGACACACACACATTCACACACGCACACACGCACATACACACATACACACGCCCACACGCACAGACACACACACGTACACACGCATGCACACACGCACACGCGCACACACACGAACATACACACACGCGAGCACCAACACCCACACACACACACCCAGATACACCCACGCACGCACGCGCACGCACGCACACACACAAGCACGCACGCACACACACACGCACACATGCACACCCACACACGCACACACACAAACGCACGCACACATACCCACACAAACACACACATGCGCACACATACATATCAATCAATCAACCTTTTATTTAGCCTTGTTTTCGTAAAAGAGTGCTGGGACAAGAACAAAAAGCCGCAGTACAGCAGCCTGACGAGGTCCTTGCCCCGTTGTCGTGGCAACGGGTACTGCGTATGGACTCTCTTCCATAGATACAAAAAATACAACAAACGTGTAACAGATACTACCGCACGAATAGTAGCTCATTCATAGTATAGCTCTTGGGGGACAAAACACAATGGTATTACGAGCATAATATCATTACTATATGCATGTAGCTTGTTGCATCGATGCTAGGCTTTGCACACTAAGAGCAGAATTGAAAAGCACATACGGTATATATAATGCACAGCAATATTTCACTAAATATCAACCAGAGAAAATTGGATGTTTGAAATTATACGAAGTTACATAGGCCGCAGCCGGAGTCACAGGTATATAGGCTTGAAACGCAGAAATACAAGCCAATGACATAACAAAACATGTTGCTGAGCTAGTTGGTACATAGTTCAAACAAAGTTAAAAAATGTGGCGCAAACTAGACGGGACAAGAGAGACAAGAAACACAGATACAGGCGCCAACTTCCAACTGTTTATTCACCAGAAACCACACGTATTTATATACGATATATCAACAACATGAATAACAAAACCATGTATAATCAAAATGACAAATGTAAAAGGGGCCAAAAACACGCAAGATCAAGTGCCGAGAATGCATACATGATAACTGCAAACGTGCGCAGGAGTGCAAAAAACAGGGCGTGCGCACATAGTCCAAGCACAAACCCAGCAGCAAAGAGGGGAGAGCAGCGTTACGTGCCAAACTACACGTTGTCTTTTAAGAAAGACACCTCTTTATAACTTAACGCCAGTGATGGCGTGCTGACGCACTTTTCACCAGCTCTTTTTATAAATATTGCCTCGATGATCTCCCTTTCGGTCTTGTTTTTTGCTCGCCTTAAAAAGGTCGTCTCATTCAGTAATGGCTCACACCCACAGCGCTTGCAGTGGTCTGCTAGGTGCCCACCCATGTTGCTGCTGACGGCCAACCGGTGCTCTCTCGCACGTTCATTAAAGCAACGTCCCGTTTGTCCAATGTATACCCTTTCGCACTTCAAGGGGATACTGTAGACGACGTTTTTTACACACTGGGTGTAGCGTGTGTCGTGCTTCTTCGAGCATGTTTCCGGTGGCTTCTTAGTCATCATGGGGCAAACCTTGGCCAGCTTGCACGGGGCGCAACACACAATTCGCACATTATACCTTGCGGCAACCTTTTTTACATTGTGCGAGAGCCGGTGAATGTAGGGTATAACGTGCGTTCTCATTTTTTCTTTCTGCTCCTGCAGTTTTTTCCCGTGCTTTAGCTTCTGCAGGGTGCTTTCACAGACACTTGTAATGACCGTGGGAGGATATCGAGCGGCTTCCAAGCGGCTAATCTGATTGCGAAAACCTGCAAACAGATTGTGCTCGCAAGATTTCGTTAAGGCCGAATTAATGCATGTGGTAGCTATTCCCCTCTTTATCAGTTTGGAATGAGCGGTGTCATACGGAAGAAGGCATTTCTTAGTTCTAGGGTTGTACATCCAGCACGTGTGGTCTTTTGCGAAACTAAGCTTAAGGTCCAAAAATTGAATGGAATTCCCTTGCGGTAACTCCCAGGTGTAGTCTAGTCCGCCTGATTCCGACAGAAAGGTATTAGTCACTTCAGCCACAGCAGAGTCAAGGTTAGAATTAGTTAAATTTAAAAGCACAAGGTAATCGTCTACGTATCTAAAAATTCTAACGACGTCAGAGTTGGTGAATTTTGCGTTAATGCGCTTGTCAATGAAAGCAAGATATATGTCACATAGAACGGGTGCTACAGAAGAACCAATACAAATGCCATCTTTTTGGACATAAAAAGAATCATTAAAAGAAATGATGGTGGATTTCAGGTAAACATCTAAAAGCTCTAAAAACTGTTCTGTACTTATGCCAGCGTTATTCTGGAAGTCAAGTTCACCCGACTCTTCTATGGTATGACGGACAGCCTTGAACAAGCCTTGTTGGGGCACTGAATAAAATAGATCTCGCACATCAATCGAAAACCCAGTAGTAGCAGATGCCAGATCGCCTTCCACTAGAGCTTGCACCAGTTCAGTCGAGCTTCGCAGTTCAGTCGAGCTTCGCTCATTCCAAACTGATAAAGAGGGGAATAGCTACCACATGCATTAATTCGGCCTTAACGAAATCTTGCGAGCACAATCTGTTTGCAGGTTTTCGCAATCAGATTAGCCGCTTGGAAGCCGCTCGATATCCTCCCACGGTCATTACAAGTGTCTGTGAAAGCACCCTGCAGAAGCTAAAGCACGGGAAAAAACTGCAGGAGCAGAAAGAAAAAATGAGAACGCACGTTATACCCTACATTCACCGGCTCTCGCACAATGTAAAAAAGGTTGCCGCAAGGTATAATGTGCGAATTGTGTGTTGCGCCCCGTGCAAGCTGGCCAAGGTTTGCCCCATGATGACTAAGAAGCCACCGGAAACATGCTCGAAGAAGCACGACACACGCTACACCCAGTGTGTAAAAAACGTCGTCTACAGTATCCCCTTGAAGTGCGAAAGGGTATACATTGGACAAACGGGACGTTGCTTTAATGAACGTGCGAGAGAGCACCGGTTGGCCGTCAGCAGCAACATGGGTGGGCACCTAGCAGACCACTGCAAGCGCTGTGGGTGTGAGCCATTACTGAATGAGACGACCTTTTTAAGGCGAGCAAAAAACAAGACCGAAAGGGAGATCATCGAGGCGATATTTATAAAAAGAGCTGGTGAAAAGTGCGTCAGCACGCCATCACTGGCGTTAAGTTATAAAGAGGTGTCTTTCTTAAAAGACAACGTGTAGTTTGGCACGTAACGCTGCTCTCCCCTCTTTGCTGCTGGGTTTGTGCTTGGACTATGTGCGCACGCCCTGTTTTTTGCACTCCTGCGCACGTTTGCAGTTATCATGTATGCATTCTCGGCACTTGATCTTGCGTGTTTTTGGCCCCTTTTACATTTGTCATTTTGATTATACATGGTTTTGTTATTCATGTTGTTGATATATCGTATATAAATACGTGTGGTTTCTGGTGAATAAACAGTTGGAAGTTGGCGCCTGTATCTGTGTTTCTTGTCTCTCTTGTCCCGTCTAGTTTGCGCCACATTTTTTAACTTTGAAGCCAATGACAAACACACAAAAGATAACATTTTGCTAGTTTTACGGAAGGCCTCCATTTTTAATCATATGCGATTTCAATTGTTTCCTCGAGATACTACTTAAATCGAAGCCAATTTTGTATACTTTGTTTAATAAACACGGTACACGATACTGCAATCTTGAAAATCCGTAGTTCGTACGTGAGAAAGGTTGTGACCACATGTTTCTCTCCCTAAAGCTATACGGTGCTAGAGTTGGCTTATTTAGGTTGCATAAGCCTAAAAAGGCTCTGTTGTGATATTGGAAAAATTGTTTGCATTTGAGCATGAGGTTAGTTTCATATCAATGCTGAATCGGTACTACATTAAGGCAGCAAAAAAATATTCGTAGGTATGCGCATCATAAGGTACGTTAGCTATATTTCGGATTGCTCTTTTCTGCAGTACACCTAGCTTGTGTACGTTGGTTCGTGATGTTGTTCCCCATAGAAGAGAAAATAACTTAAGTGAGAGGAAAATAATACATGATAAATTAAAAGCCTAATCTTGGACGGTAACACCGGTCGTAATTTGCCCAATACACCACACGTCCTGACCAGAAAGCTTGCGGTGCGCTCAATATGGTCATCCCAAGTTAAATGCTTATTAAAAATTACCCCCAAAGTTTTAACTTCTGTCGACAACGGTATGTTCTCGGATCCAAGATAAATTGCAATATCTTGGTTAATACGGTTTTGCGGTGGCGTAAATAGAAGACCTTTTTTTTTTTGCTGCATTTATTTCAAGGAATAGCTTTTACTCCATTTTAATAATTTACTCAAAGCATCATTTCCTAGATTTTCGAGTAAATTAATATCGCTAGGTGGTAGAAACATACTTGCATCATCTGCATGAACTATTAAATGAGCATGCTCAGTAATATTGACAATATCATTTATGCAAACATTAAACAAAATTGGACCAAGAATGCTTCCCTGCGGAACCCCTTGCGTTATTCTTTGCATCGTCTATTGTTCAGATTTAATTGAAATGCATCGCTTTCTACGCATTAGATACGACCGCAAAAGGTTGAGTGAAACGCCGCGAAATCCGTAGTGTTGCAGTTTAGCAAATACAGTTAAATGTTTGATCCGGTCAAATGCTTTTCAGAAATCCACAAAGATACCTAATGTTAGTTTTTTATCCTCAAAGCCGTTCAAAATTATTTCTTTTTGCGCCAACAAAGCTAACTCAGTCGACATTCCTTGCCTGAATCCAAATTGTTGCGCCGATATAACGCAGTGTTTTTCACAAAATGAGGTATTGCGCTTACAAATAATTTTTTCTATTTCTTTGGATATAGCAAATAGCACCGAAGTTGGACGGTAATTTGATAGCTCGTTTTTGTTTCCGGACTTAAATAAAACTACAACTTTTGCATGCTGCCTATTTTCAGGAAATACACCTGTGGATAAACTAAGATTAAAAATGTGGGTAAGAACCGGTAACAAAAGACCAAGCACGAACTTAATCGGTCTTATTTGGATCCCGTTTATATCACGTGCCTTACTGCTTTTCAATGACATAAACGCAGTATAAACTTCTCCGGGAGTGGTTGGTTGAAAAAAGGCCGTGTGCGGGTTGGTGTGTTTAAAAACAAAATTACTTCTTTATTGTGATGGCTTGTTACTAACGATGTGAAGTAATCATTAAACTTATCGGCTAATTCTTTTCTTTTGTGTAGTTTATTACCTAGCGTTAACTCAAGCTCATCGTTATTGTAAGCGTTAGATTTTAATAACTTGTTTATTTCAAGCCATCATAAATCACTGCGACGGCTCACTTCTGAGAACAGACCTTCGAAGTATGCATTTTTCGTATTTCATAATAACTTTGTCACTTGATTTTTATATTTTTTAAAAGCAGAGAAGTCAACGGATTCCCTTGTTTTAAGAAACTTACGATACAACGCGTTTTTCTCGCGAATCGCTCTCAGACATTAATCCGAAAGCCATGTCTTCCGTTTCTTGTTGGACGTTCTAACCTTCTTGAACCGAAAACATTTCTCATATACAGTTATAAAAATTCGCATAAAGGCATCGTAGGCTTCATTAGCGAATTGACAATGAAGGACCGAAGTCCAATCAATATTTCTAATTTTACCGCGAAAGTCAGCTAAAGTCCTACCAATAATTTCTTGAATAAGAAAAGTGTCCTTGTGCCGAATGCGCTTAGAAACCTGGTAACATTCCAG